>NC_056727.1:1249059483-1249173711 GCF_019279795.1 Protopterus annectens
GCATTCTACTAGGGAACACATTTTCTGGTGAAACTTCACCCATCTCGCCAACATTTTCAGATCACATACAACCTCCCCACTCAAATCTGCAAGGAGGAAGTACTCTAATGGTCAATTCCAAGAATACTACATCTATGGGGCTTGATAACATACCAGGCTGCTTACTGACCAGCTTAAATTGGACATGTCTAATCCAAAAAGTTATTCAATATCCACCTCAAAACAAGCTTTGAGCTGGATAAATGGAGGACTGTGAAACATTCCTTTGAATAAAGATGGGTGCTGCAACAGACCCTGGTAACCACTGACCCGTAAGCCTGACCAGTGTCCTTTGTAAGGTTAAGGAAAGGATTGTTATCAGTATCTACCGATTACATAATCTACATATTCTTGACACAACCCAGTTCGGATTCAAAGTGAAGTTCTGCCTACTTGACCTGGGTAAAAAAATTTTTTTTTGAAGAAAAACTTACTGAAACAATGGAGGAGGGCAAAACCATGCACACCACCTATCTAGACCTTGCAAAGGCATGCATTATTATGCGGCACACTGGTATAGAAACACTCATCCAGCTAATGTTTATCCCCCTGTAACTCACTGGGTAACAAATTGGCTTACAAATAAAGACATAGAAAATTAGAGCGGGCAGCTACACTTCCTCCTAAAGACCGCATCACTAGAGGTGCAACTTGGGGTTTAGTCCTTCACTCTTTGGCATTTACTCCTCTCAAGTCAAAGCTAATGTTAAGGGTTTGTGGCTGATCAAGTTGGCACTCATCTGATAACTTGATGTCATTGTAAACTCCTCAGAGGATATTAAAATCCTCCATGATGGTCTGTCAAAGCTATGACAACCACAGACTAAAACAAAATGCCAAGAAGTGTACAATTATGCATTTCAGCAAGCATGGCTCCCCTTATTACTCTCACACTGACAATACAGCCATAAAAATTATTCCCATAGTTAGCGATCTGAGAATTTGTGTCAGCAATAGACTGTCCTTTGATCACCACATATCCACTGCTAAAAATCATTTTATACTGCACAACTAGATTCTACATTCAGATCCAAGGATGGCCATCTTCCTCTATAACTGGCACTTGATAGGCTGATCACAGAGTATAATGTCCCTTTTGGTATGTACCTATCCCAACACTTAACTGGATTACATCATAAAATTTATGTGCAGTGTCTAAGTCTCGAGTCCTCTTCACAATATTACACATGCTACTAAAAGGCAACCTCTGCCTTTGTGTAGAGAGCTTCAACAGACTCATTTCTGTTAGACCTACTACACATTCACAAGTCACACAGCATCACAAAAACCCACTTAAGGGATTTCAATCCCTTTTGCAAAATGAACAGAACATGTTGGAGGGACAGGTTTGTATCACAGAGTACTCTGCTTCTATGGAAGTCTTCTGATCCACATACAGCAAAGCACTTCTCTTGAACAAATGGGTAGGCAATGACATTCATACTCTGTTTAGCACTCCTAGTCCCTCATGGATATGTAAAACATGTACATGTCCCAACATATCCTTCATCAGTCTACCTCTGGGTTATTTATATGCAAAATACAAAAGCTAAACTAATATGGTAATGAAAGGCTAGGCTCAACTTAAATCAAAAGCCTAGTACGTACCCATGAACTGACTTGCTTTCATTACCTGGATAGGCTGGGACACAGCTGACGTACTAATACTTGACATTCAGGGTCTTTTGGCAAATTCCGTGGGAATATGAAAACTGGTGTGAAGTTGCATTCATCTGGATTACTCTTCCAGAACTTAAATCAGCCAGATACAGTGAAGTTTCACTGTATCACATAGTTAACGAAGGCCAATTAAATCCACTTTATCTCCATGCACTGATCACATCTGCTCTCTTCATACCTAGGTACTGCCTTCTTCTGGCCTGAGCCACAAATGTTCATACACTTCACCCATCTCTACTACTCCTTCTCCTTATCCTCAAAAAGGGATACAACTTCTTCTGAAGAAAATAAACCAAACTCCTCTCCGGCCTTGTTTTATATAAGCAAACCCATCATCCTATACACTATTAGTAAAACATTCTCGCCTCATAAACTTACAAACATCTTGGGTCCTTCCAGATAGTGTTGCACATAATTAAGGGAGGTAGGAAAGAGGTGGCAGTGCCCATCAAAAGCTTCCCAAATAAATCATGCAAAAAAAAAAAGTTCCATTCATTTCAAGAATCAATTTCATAGAACAAATGCAAAAGAAATGTAATCTATATGGAAGTAGTTTTAATGGGTGGATGTGTTACTTTTATGTAGCTACTTCAACTGATCAACTAACACACAGCCCCCCTCAAAAAGTAATTCACTAGTCTGAAAACAAACCGCACATGCTCCAATATATAAACCCACAGCATGCAAAGGAAAAAAACGTAGTCTTTGTAGGGGGGCAAACCACCCCTTGCTGGGTGCACATATACATGTGTATGTGCATATATGTATTATACATACATTACACACACCAACTCCGAAAAAGGTATAATCCATTCCCTGCTATAACAGCCATGTCACTAGTACCTTGATCAGTTGTGATCCATAAATCAATCTTTAAATCAAGCTGCATGCACACTCACCATCATGTGAATTGTGTGAATTAAGATTTATTTAAGGAATGTGATCTAAAAAGTTTTGCTTAAAGAAAAAAAAAAAAAAAAAAAAGTTACCGACAGCATGTGTGTGAAAACATCTGATCTAATCATCTAAAATTAACAAGAACTAATAACAGCTATATCATGAAATGTCATATGGAACAGTGCCTGGAAACTGAATGCTCCAAGCAGTGTAACATAGGGTCTCCCCTTTCTGGCACATAACACTGAAAAACTTTTATTGGTAAATATTACTGGTGTGACTTCCAGGTGTGCACTGGCAGGGATTCCCTTCTTTTGAGAGAGATTTCCCCCCTATTAGAGCTTGTGCATCTGTGAAGATGGTTAATACAGATTTAGGGAGCTTGGGAGCAACACTAGGGAGTACAATGGGACTTAGTTACACACAAAAAACTATTTCATTCTTCTGCGTTTTGGGCTGGGGATTTTATGCTCAGCCATCCAGTGTAGAGACTTTCAAACACAGAAGGCTCCAAAAAGAATATCAATACCATTCAGTTAGATGGCATTCTTTCAGTACACTTACCTGTACACATGTGTGCACAGAATCCTACCACTAATTCTTCAGAGAAAAATGTGAACCATGGAAGTATAAACAGAGGAAATGTGTCTCTCTCTCGCCATTATACATACATCTCTAGCGTGTGTATGTTTGTTTCTTTCGGCTTTTCCCAGTTATGCGTCACCACAGCGGAACTCTGGTCTGCTAATGATTGGTAGTTTCACGCATACCTCCACGCAGAAGCTTCAGCGGAGAATCGAACAGGACAGCGTCTTACTGTGAGGCAACAACACTACCGCAGCACCACCACCACGGGTACTCACACACTAAATAAAAACGGTACTAAATGGCCACTGTAAACATCACGCCAAAAGTAATGAACATGCTGAAAAGCAGTACATTCTAGCCCCAGTAGACACCACCACCCTAGCCAGTCTAACAAAATTCTCACAACATAACTATCAGAAACACACTGCCCTTTCACATGTTGCCTTTTCCCCAAGATTATGCATACAGAAAAAGACTTTGCTGTTTCAGCAATGAATGACTGTCACTGCCCTCACATGAAAAAGCACTAAAAATAATTCACCTCTCCTCAAAAATAGTTTTGTTCATGGTTCTCCTTAGCACACATTTCTGAATGGTGTTACACAATGTGCACCCATTTGAATGTACATTAAATACTCGGCAGCATGGATTTTCTTCACTATCCTGTCACGTTATTTATTACTGCACATATGTTTTACAAGTAAATTATGGTAGTATATAACCACTACTTAGCAAATAGTCTGCTATCAGATTGAGATTAAGCAAAGTTTTAGTATTCTAAAAGAAATACTTAACAGTTTCTCAGTTACCACATGTCAATTAAGTTTTCCATTGCATCACACAGGTAACACAGGCCAATTAAGTTCATTGCATCAATCCCCATGCACAAATGATAAAGTTAATCAGTTTTGATCACACAAATGTACTTAAGTGGTAGCTAGAAAAATAACTTTCAACACTATCCGTCTTTTACGACCCAACTATAAGCTCAAATACAATCCTAAATCCCAGTCGGTACCAGGAAAAAAAAAAAAGCCTCAGCATAGCATCTTTAAAACTGGCTAGTCCCCCCACACACACAAAATTCCTGGCATGATTCTGGGGGAATATACATTATCCCTAGCCATATTCAGGTTCAAACAATCAAAATGAAGGGAGTGAAGTTATTTTCCATGAATACTAACAGTTCATAACTGCAAAAGCCAGGCACTGTGTGCATAATAACCAGCTTGTTACTTAAGCCAGAAGAAAGTTTGATACAATCAACCATAAAAGTTAGCATAATGCTTTTCAATACCAGAAAACTCCTTTTTAAAATTAGGACAAGGGCTTCCCCTTCTGGAAGGTAATGGGTATAATCGGCTATTGCTAATTTTCACCAAGCCAAACTGATGAGGCCCCTAACTGAGGTATGAGCAAGTGCCTGATTTAGTAGTCTGACGTATTTCTTTACCTTCACCCAGTACTCTAATAGGGGTCATTGTTTAGGTACAGCCATGGGCAAAAGGCATTGGAATGTTTTTAGACTGAAGTGCGACCTTTTAGATGTCTGTCAATTCAAAACCATACCATATCACGCAACAGGCACGCACTTTCTGGGCAGGTTAGTGTAAAATCAGTATAGCAAAAAGGCTCACACCTTCAGTTTTAAGCCTCCAATTTTTCAGTAATTATTGTACTGTCACACACCAGCTCCCAGAGCTATAAATGCACCACCAATCACTCATCTAAGGTATAACCTCCTTGCTCTTCCTGAGCTAGCAACTAATTGCTAGTGCTCAACAGGGTCAAAATGAAAAAAATAGAACACCCCCGAAATCCTCAACAATGTTTAAAAAGGAAATGGAAGATAAGCTACGACAGATGATGGATGTTTTCAGAAAGTATTACAAGAGCCGTGACGTAAATATGCAGAAACCAATGAAACAAAATAGATGAAAGAACTGTAGGATACAAATTTCTCTAAACAAGGACTGAGTGCGTTGACAAAGTAGCCGAAGTTGTTTTATGTTACTGAGGTTTTAGAATAAAATGCAGGACAATACAATAACACCTATCTAAATTTGTAATGTTTATGGCCATGATAATGGAAGCCAAATTATAGATGAATTGAGGGAAGAAGAGTCCTAACAGTGAGAAATATTTTACTACTGTAAATTATACTCCCTCATCATGCAGACTGGAAGTGTAATGCGTTTGAGGGGCAGATCCAAAATCTCATACGCCATTCAGATGTATGTATAAAAACATTAAGGGTGAAGTGAAAATGATTAAGAAATAGGCACATGGAATAATAAATGCCCAACGTGCAGAATATCTTTGCTTTCCAAGCAACACACCTCACACATTACATTAGAAGGCTATCAGAACAGAACATATTACAGTAGGCTTTCCAAGGTCACAGAGACATCATCAAGTTGCTCTTGGTTTAAAAAAGAGGATATCAGATTAGTCACTACATGCAGCAACTGTAATGTAACACAGAAACTAGAAACAAACGCTTTACTAAAAGGCTCAAACCAATTTGTAACTGCCACAGAAAAACAGACAGCTAACAAAAATGGGGAAGACTGGCCAGATACACAGATCACTTGAATTTTAATACAAAGCCCGAGACAAACTGCACTGGAAAAACGTTAACGAGGTGCCTCATGACCCAATGAACAAGACGACTGCTCCAAAACTGGGAAACTGGTTTGCTAGAACACTATGCATATAGACTTTCATCTATTACCAAAGTTGCAGTATGTTTAAAATTTTGTTTTATGACAGGGAATTGCAAGAGGCAAATATGCAAAGAAAATACTGGTTAACAAGTAATGCCACATGTCAACAGACAGAAGACAGACAGTACAAGTTCTAAGTCATGGGTGATACTACAGTTACGAAGAAGGTGATACATCTGCTATAATATCCAATGGATTTTCCCACAAGAAATGGCAGGTATCAAAATGATGGAAAGTTAATGGCTTGACAGGGAGTATAAAAACAAAGTAACGCCACAGCTATACAAAAGTTTTTTTTTTTTTTTTTTTTTTTAAAAAACACCAAATAACAGCTGTGCTCCTTAATAAAAGTGTTTTCAAAATCATTTTTAAAAGCAAACCATCAAAATGACTCCAATCTGTAACCCGATAAACGAACCTCATTAGCCACTTAGGTTAACAGTCAAGAAAATAAAGAATATAAATTGATTAGAATCATTAAAAATAAATGTGATTAATAATACATCTTGTAATGCTAGTGGGTAATAGGAAACATACTTAATCTTAAAGATCTACCTTAGTTATTTTTAGAGCTGTAAACTGTCTTTACTGGCATAACAGACCACAGCCTCCATTTGTCAATGTCTTTCATTCTCAATTTCTCATCTAGAATAATTGACTCCAGGCAAGATATTTGTCCCATCTGGCAAAGCCAGACACTGTATCAGACCTAAAAATATCTATACTCCCTAAAATGTACATAATTTTATACTTGTCTGGGGGGGGGGGATTAAGAACTGCTACTTGCAAATACAGTGCAAGTCTTTAAGTCTGCCAGCAAGGGGGTGTCCCAAAAATATGGAACCGATCCCTTGTAACTTCTTTGTTACAGCACAAACACCTTGCTGAATACCTAGAATATATTCTATGGAGTCTGGCAGCATAGAAGTATTTAAACAAACACTACCAACAAAAATTTCTTTTATGATCAGGAGGCATATTCTGGGAAGTAGTAGGACCCTCTCCCATTGAGCCTTCTCTTTTGAATTCCAAGAGAGTTTGCAAGGTCTCCATGAAAAGTAATCAATATTCCAACCACAGAAATGATAGGTCCTTTTGAGTCAGTTGGTTGACACCAATGACCATACCTTTTTTTTAGCTCATTAATCAACATATTATATAGCTCAAATTTTTCATTAGCTAATTTGTACTTTGTCAAAAAAATCTCAAGAAACCACACTATTGCCTTCCAAACGCATTCTCAAAATAATTTTCTTACATTCTTTGGAAAAATGGTCCCATGTAATGATTAAGCACCTCAATGGTCTTGAACTTTAGAGAGTAAAATACACGCACAGAGAAAAAAAAAAAAAACGTGCACAAAAAAAAAAATAAAATTAATAAAACACACACACAACCACAACCCCCCACCCAATTAAAGAGAGTCCTACTAAAATCCTCGAACAACTTTAACCAACTATTTCAGAAAAAACAGCACATCTTCCAGTTGTAGGGTTTTTCAAATACGCTTAACCGAGATGGCAAAGAGTGACAGAATTTCAGTCACACCATACTGCGTACTTTTCAGGATTTATCCATCCATGCTCAACTCCTTTTCCCCCATTTTTGCACAAGGGGTTGGGGTGTCACTTCTGCAGCAACTATTATCTCGAGCCAAGGTTTACACCGCTGGGTGGCTAGCCCTGCCGCAGTAGTTAATTTGTACCATTACCTCGTGCATTCTGTCAAACTGAAGTATATAGATCAGGCATCCCCAGTCCTCCTAAAGGTTACTGGTATTATAAGATGCTCCCAGCTAACCTTTGGCTTTTCACCTACCCAAACAGTCTCAAAATTTATTTCATACCACACCAAAATGCCGGAAATGTGGGTTGGGAGTTATAGAAATGCATTAACTGCATAATCTAAGTAAGCACATGCCACCCCAATTACTATTAGCTTCTGTGGATGTACAAGCATAATGAATTTCCATAGACTCAGACACCACCTTGCCTTAGGCAAAACTCTACTACAGGTTTGATTGGAAATGCATTGCATGGATCAATTTGAACTCCCAAGCATGACATGAAGTCAGGGCTTCTAAAAGGCAGTTTGAGAGGATAGCTTCAGAATGGACTAAAATTTATCATTGTCTACATTTCTGTAATCTGCATTAATCTTATATCTCGACAAAAAAAAAAAAAAAAAAAAAATTCCTCAAAAAGCTTCTCCATTCGGGTTTCTGGTTTTGCTAAATATACCAATAAATCTGCATATACTAACAATTTATGTTCTATGTTACTATTATATATCCTTAAATATTAGAATTACTTAGCTGCTCTGCCAAGGGTTCCAGGTATAAAGCAAAACATAGCAGCAACAGAGTATCCCTGCCTGGTCCCTTGCTTACATGAAAAGGGGAAGAAAGAGCGTCATACATACATACTGCAAGGAAGCCCCAGTGTTCTAATAACTTCCATAAGAACTGCCATGATAGCCTATCAAAGGCTTTTTCAGCATCAAAACAGTCAATTACTGATGGTTGATTATATCTTGTAACATCCTTTATTAACACTGTTGTTTTTAAGTATGTTATCAAAAGTATTTCTGTACAAATTCTGTCTGATCCAAATGTACAAGTTTTAGGAATAGCCTAGAAAATCTATTTGCCATACAACTGTGAATAATTTATAAATCAAGATTTCAAACAGATACCGACCTATATGATGCAGGATACAACTTGTTTTTTTCCAGGCTTTAAATTTTTAAGGTCATTAAAAATATTCTAAGAATCTGCTGGTAGACCCCCCCCCCCCCCGTAACTCTGCATTACTCTCTTTACCAAAAGCTTGTTTAAATCTCTCCACCTCCCAAAATTACAAAATTTCCACTGGAAGATCAAAGACCATCTGAGCCTGGGAACTTTCAATTATCTAACTGTGTAGAGAGTCATAGCTCTTTCACAGTAACTGGGGTGCGTACTCCCCTGAAAGTATATTTTGTTTCAGTGACTTGAGAAAGTTGCCAAATAGTTGATTTTCCAGAACTGCTGCCATCCTGTTGCTTGAAAAGTCTCTGAACACTGGCTATACATTTTGGGCCCTTAATAATCATTCCAGTTATATAATTTCTTATTTGCAAATGTTAACTGCGACTGTCTTCTCACACAGATAATTTCAAGCTAAAGGGGGAAGATGCTCTTTAATGGATTTTAACACATTCAACAGTTTTCTAGCAGTAATATTAGGTTTCCACCAATGTAGTGTCCCCCTGCTTAATCCGATCTTGCAGGTGGAGAAGTTCTTGGTGCATCTTTTTTGATTTTATTTAAACCCCAGATCTTATTTACAAAATAATATTCAAGTAGTCATCCCGTCCTATACCAACATTAAATTGAGGAGAAGACTACTTCTCAATTTCCAAAGGTTTTTTTCAACGTTGTCTTTATTTCAAGGGACTTAAAGCATTACAATTATTCATTTTTCTTCCCCCAATACACCCATCAAATAAATGCAGCCTCATCATCAATGAGGCATGATCGTATATTTGTCTAGGGGGAATCTGTAGTGAGTTAATGAACTGCACTGCTTCATATATTCTAGAAAAATATACCAGATGAAAGTGTATATATCTGTAGGGATAAACCTAAATGTGTGTGCAAATCCATTATCCTAGAGGTGTGAATGGTTTCTCCTCAGAAATGTCCCCATTTAGTACAACAAAAGGTTTCCTAGGGCCTGCCTACACTTCATTAAGAGAAAAGAAACACACATTAAAACCTCTTGCCCAAAACTGCTCTGTGGAGCTACCCATTCTCTCACTTAAGGTAGTGGGGGTGCTTTATACATGTTCACTATCATAATTTACAAGTGACAATTTGCTCAAAAGGTAGACTGCATCTCCCTTGGGAATCAAACATACTTTCCAATACTAGAAATGGAGTATTCCTTACACAATGAGAATACCTCACTTTCTCCTCTATCATAATTTGGCAAAAATCCTCAACTACACATGCCCTGTGACATTGACAGAGATTCTAATGACATCAGGTTTGTTTCCTGCAAACCTATAAAGTGGGGCTTCTCAGAATAGATGTAAGACATTAAAAATTACTTAGAATGTAAATGAAAGCCATGACATTAAATGAAAAGTCTGAAATGCTTGATGCGTTTATTATACCGTAACTTCATTTACGCAATGAGACATCTTCACGCTTAACCGGACTTTATACAATAAGGTTTGATTTCCAGAGAACTCCAGCATACCAGTAACATTCTGTATGTTAATAGTTATCCATTCAGCATTAACCACCCACCAATTAACAGAGTAACAAAAACCTGCATATTTACAGTTAACAGAATTCAACAAACCTCCACCATTTTTGACAGAGCAAATTAATCACCCAGGAAAAGAAAAAAACAACCCATTTACTTCAAATCTGTCTGCAAGTGTGTGCCAACAGTTACTACAGAAACAGCAAAGAAAGGCAAACCTTGTTTTTACAACTTCAGATGGTCTACACATGGTACCTACTTCTGTGTATACTGAACTTAGTTACTTCAAAATTTAACAAGCACAAATTAAAAAAAAAAAAAAAAAAAAAAAACAGTACAAATGTCAATTGTTCTCTACTAAAGTTTTCAGAATGTTTCATCCTTTTCTGCTGTTGACAGACCCAACTATCCCACTAGCCGATTTAAAGCAGTGCAGGCAGCCACACACGTTGCTTTTTGTCTTGCTGCCATCAAACATTTAAATACAAGAAACAGATAAAACTTGCCTTGATAGGGAAAGATTGCCCTTCTATACCAGACTGCCGCATAGCTACAGTTAAAGATAGTTCACGAGAAAAAGTACAGTATTTCAGTGGCCAACTGTCTTCAGCTGCAAACTTGAGTAATAACAGCAGTTTTTATTTTTGAAGATGCAAGAAATAATTTTTCAAGCAATTGTGTGTTATTTTTCAAGCCTATTAAAACATGATTATAGCAAACCAAGGAAATTAATCTGGACATCTGTCATTGTAAACACAGAAATTATATCTTCATCTTAATTATGCAGATTACATACACTTTTGGCAGTCAGACCTCACTGCATTAGCTTTAACAAAACAAAGGTTAGAAGCAAGTTTTAGCATAAAGCTTATTTCCTAAAACTAAGAAAAACTGCTTCTTACTTGAAGACCTTTAACATGTACAGCAGTCACTAAAAAAAGACACACATATAAACTGCAGGTTAACAAAAACACAGTTTTTCTCCTCACTGTGGGTTCCTTCTAAAATATTAAGGCAGGGCTATATGCTTTACAGTCCAGTAAAAAAAACTCTCTCTGCCAATTTTTTTTTTTTAGCAAAACTATAATGTTAGAACCATGCTTGTGAAATACAGTCTTCCACTTATTCACCAATTTCAGTGTTGCTGGTAGTCTTCGTTATAATCTCCCAAAACTGGACTTTGGTAAAAGTGCAAGGTACTTGAGTCTTCTAATCAGTTCCTGTGCTTTTTGGTCTCAAGCATTTTCCTTTGCAATACTGGAAGTGGTTTTAACAGCAAAGTCTCTGACCTTGCTTTTCATTCTTCTGACAACAGTAGACTCCCCTTCTACTCACGGACTGGCTTGCTGTAGGATAAACTTCTTTAGTCTGTTTTCCATCCAAAAATGTCTTCAGAATATTTTTACTGGTTCAACAAAGACATCTGGACACAGCAGTTTGAATCTCTCCACTACTGCTAGCATAAATTTGCATCTCTTTTGCCTGATGCAGACGAAAGCATTTTCCACAAACTCTGTCTCCAGTTTTAATACTTCTCCCTTCTGAGCCAGTTTTGTCACAACTTACCACGCTAGGACTGTAGCTTTACAAAAAATAAGTCTGGCTGCTCCCTCATGGCCAGGTTTGGAGCATATAAAACCTCAGCTTGGCCAGCTAAGAACTTGGTTATATTCAACTGGACGTATAAGAGAATTTAAGTACCTTTATCTGCACTTTTTTTTTTTAAAAAATACAGTATTTAATTTGATTTAAACTGTGTATGAAGGAGTGTTGAAGGAATATTTAACTGAAGTTATTCTGACCTTTATCTGCACTTTTTTTTTAAAAAAAATACAGTATTTAATTTGATTTAAACTGTGTATGAAGGAGTGTTGAAGGAATATTTAACTGAAGTTATTCGGCTCTTCAGTTATTCCCACCCACTCGCCCTGTTTTTGTTTTGGTGTTAATCTTAGTGGCATTGAAACTGCCCGCCCCTCAGCCTGCCTCTGGGCCCATCTCATTTGCTCACTCAACTGAGTGCAGTGAGATCATATTCTGATTTCAGGCACTCCTACTCTGTACAAAGAGAGCATCTGGGAAATAAAAAAAAAAAAATTAAGCTTATTTCCTGCCTTTCTTGTTAAGTGGTACAGACTATTTGTAGGCTTCTGAGCCCCCAAGCCCTTCTGTGTTTGGGGGAAGCCTTCTAGCTTGTTTTTTTTTTCTTATAACTAGCCAGTTTTCTAGTTTCAGCACTCAAATCTGTTTCTTTGATCTCAGCACTTGTTCAGAAAAAAAATTTCATCTGCTTTTACTGTACTTGTGTTTCTACCTACTTCTTTTTACTTTTGCATCATCTAAAAAAATAATTGTATTTATTACTGCTTGGTGTAACTCATTCTAAGCCTTTTGGTTTAAGCACTTGGGCTTCGGACCAGTTAGTTGTTTTGCACGGAGAGGGTTTGTGGTCTGCACTGTTGTGGCAGAACAGGTAGCTTACATCCTTCTAGGTTGAGAACTGCTGATTGAGGGCTCAGTGTCTGTTATTCTAAAAGTGTATTAATTCTGGTTTAAGCACTTGGGCTTTCAAGCCAGTTATTTTACATTAAGAGGGTTCGTGGTCTGCACTCTTGTGGGAGGAGAGGCTGGACTCTGCCCTTCTGAGCTGGGAATTTCTGGTTAAAGGCTTATAGTGCATGCATATCTGAACTGTTTCTTACTGAAGTTGGTGCGCCTTGTTTGCTGTGGCATAGACTGGATTCGGGCCTGCTGGATCTAGCTTTGTTTGTGTAACTTGAGCACTAATCCAGACATTCTCTAAAGTATTCAATGGTATTTATTACTGCTTGGTTGTAACTTGATTAAAGTGTAGCTATCATTCAAGTCTTTTGGATTAAGCACTTGGGCTTCAGACCAGTTGTTTTACATTAGGAAGGTTTGTGGCAAGCACTGTGGTGGCAGGACAGGTAGCTTTCATTCTTCTAAGTTGGGAACTGCTGATTGAGAGCCCAGTGTCCAAGTGTATTAGTTCTGGTTTAGGCACTTGGGCTTCAGGCCAGTTATTTTACATTAAGAAGGTTTGTGGTCTGCACTCTTGTGGGAGAAGAGGCTGGACTCTGCCCTTCTGAGCTGGGAATTTCTGGTTGAGGGTTTATAGTGCCTGAATATTTGAACTGTATCTTACTGAAATTGGTACACCTTGTTTGCTCTAGCATAGACTAGATCCAGGCCTGCTGAATCTAGCTTTGTTTATATGCTTGTTGTTTGTTTGCTTGTTGTTTCCCTGGAAGCTAATTCCACCTAATACGCAACTTCTCAGCGCTTCTGTGGATCACTAGTGATATCTGCATTGCTTACTGTACTTATTTCCTTGTTTCACTTGAAAGAAAGTTACTGTTTGTCGTTTTTGCATTTAGTTACTTGTAACACATTGCACTCAAGTTACCTGGCACTTGCTCACTAAAGCAATTATATAAGTCAGCACTAAAAATTAAAAGCACTACACCCTCACTCCCCACTGGCCCTTGTTTTCAATTAAGGATTTCCCAATATTATTCTAGCATGTCCAAAGGTCAGTTGTCAATCTCCTCTCCGGTCCAGCTGGTGAATCTGGGAATCTTGAGGCAATGTTATAACTGCCTCATGTACACAGACAACCCTCTCCTCCTCCCACATAACACAAATACTTGAGAGATGCAGCTATTTAGCCAAACTGGAGGCTGAGCTCTCTCAACTCAGGACTGGCAAGACCAGACAGGAGGAGAAGGCAACTACACACACCACAAAACCAGCCTCACATAATGCTACCACTCCACTGAATCAAACACATAAACACACAAAGACATACTCGGAGGCTCTGAGTAAAAATTTACCTAAACAGCAGAGGCCTCCAAAGCAGACACCCAAACAACTGCTACCTCAAGACACCCCACAAGCAACACATAAACCACAAAAGCAGTGTGCAAAGCAGTCACAGCCCTTAAGGCCAAATACAACACCAAACATACTTGTCATAGGTGACTCCATAGTCAGACACACAGACGTCCCACTCACCAGGCTGAACAAGGAGAGGGTCACAGTAAGCTGCCTATCTGGCGCTAGAATCCGCCACATAACACAAGCACTCGGGTCACTCCACGGCAAGTACAAATATGACACAGTCATTGTCCATGCTGGTGTGAACGACCCGAGACGTACCTCCCTGGACTACATGAAGAGAGACATAGAGGAGCTCTCTGATTATGTAGCCCAGGCAGGTATGACCCTAACCCTGAGCAGTATCCTTCCTTCACCAAGAATGATGCCACAATATAGAGACAAGATGATCAGCTTTAACAATTGGCTTAATGTCTGGTGTCATTCAAAGGGATCCAGTGTCTGTCTGCTTGGGATGACATGCTTGACAAGCCACGCTGCTTCGCAAGGGACGGCTTGCACCTGTCACCCCTGGGATTCCGGATATTGGCTAAGGCTCTTGCCACCCACATAGTGCCTTTTTTAGGCAAGGCTCAAATTCTAAACCTACCACCCTAGAAAACAAAAATGGGAAGAAACTGAGGGTAATGCTGCTCAATGCCAGAAGTCTAAATCTCAAAATGCACGCACTCGAGGCCCTTCTCAGTATGGAGAACATCGATGTCTGTGCTGTAACTGAAACCTGGTTCAAGGCTCCTGAGAGCACCCCGGCACTATTAGGTTTTACCTCATATCATGCGTTCCGGCCCCAAAACCCGGATGACACCACAAAAGGAGGGGGTGTATCCATATTCATAAAGGATACCCACACCTCCAGGTTGGTGGCAACGCACGAAGCTTCGGAAACCATACAGGTGCAACTAACCATAGGCAAAACTGCTCTACAAATTGTAGCATGCTACAGGCCACCCTCTCAAACTCAGGAACCCCACACAGCCTTCCTGAAGACACTGGAGGGTATAAATGTATCTCCAAACACCATCATATTGGGTGACTTCAACTACCCGAATATAGACTGGGAACATTACTCAAGCCCTAACTTTCTAGCCCAACGGTTCCTGGAGTTCATAAATTCAAATGCCATGGAACAGCTATTCACTGTTCCCACGAGAGGAGAAAATATACTAGATCTCATTGTCACAAACATGGGAACAAAATGCTCCACACCGGAAGTATATCCCTCATTGGCGAGATCTGATCATAAACTAATCTCACTGGAAATCCACATCCCGCCCCCACCCCAAACAAAAAAGACCATAGTGAAGAACTTCTCTAAAGCAAACTTCACACTACTCAAGACTGGTGTGGTATCCTTCAAGGCCCCTGAGCCAGTGGAAACCACAACCCAAGCTGCGGAAGCCCTTACAAATGCCTTCTATGAACACCTCCAGGACTGCATGGATCAGGCAATCCCAAATAAAACCAAGACTCTTTCCACAAAGGGCAAACGTCCAGTCTGGTGGACCCCAGCCATTAACAAACTTTACAATAAGAGGAGAAAGCTATTACATGATAGAACAAAATCCATAAAAGGGAAGTCACCCCTGATCATTATTAGTAAAAAAATATGAGCACTCATAAAATCAACAAAGGCCAATTTTGAGAGAAAAATTGCCATGGATTCAAAGGACAATCATAAGGCCTTGTTCAGCTATGTTAGGAACCTGGGTGGAAACTCCCAGATATGCTGAGAATTAGTCCAAAATGATACAAAAATCACTGAACCCACAGACATTGCCAACATACTGGCAGACAGGTTCAGTGCAAACTTCACCCCCCTCTCCCCCCCTAAAGGAGAGATAACTATCCCAGCCGAGTGTAGCCTCCCGGACATCTCAAATGCGCAGGTGAAAGCTGCTCTCTCTAAAGCTAAAAACACAGCATCAATGGGACCGGATGGTGTCCCCGGCTGTGTGCTACACGAGCTAAATGAGGAATTAAACCCGCACATAAGGCAGCTGTTTAATCTCAGCCTTACCACAGGATACGTGCCCAAGAAGTGGCGTACGGCAACTGTGGTCCCACTCCACAAAGGCGGCGCCTCTATGGACCCTGGTAATTACCGCCCCATAAGCTTAACAAGTCTAGTCTGAAAAGCTATGGAGAGGATCATAATGGAGCTCATAAACAAAGATATAGGGGACTTGCAGACATTGGACCAGACCCAGTTTGGCTTTGTCAAGGGAAGATCATGCCTTTTGAACTTGGTCGACTTCTTCGAAACAGTCACCAAGGCCATTGATAAGGGAAAGGCAGTCCATACAGCCTACCTTGACCTTGCAAAGGCTTTCGACACAATACCCCACTCGGGTATTGTAGAAAAACTTACCAGCTGAAATGTAAACCCATATGTCACAAGATTGTTTGCAAACTGGCTTAAGGACAGAACCCACAAGGTTAGAGTTGCTGGCGCTGTGTCAGACTCCAAGCCGGTCACAAGTGGTGTCCCACAGGGCTCGATCCTTGGCCCCCTATTGTTTGGCATCTACTTCTCAGAAGTACAGGCCAACATGGGAGGACTTTGGCTGACAAAGTTTGCAGACGACTGCAAACTGGCCGCCATAGTGGAAAGTGCATCGGACACGGATATCCTTCAGAAGGGACTCACGGAAACAGATAGCTGGTGCCAGAGCCATGGCCTGAAGTTAAACGCCAAAAAATGTATGGTCATACCCTTCGGGAAAAACAAGGTAACCCCAAGCTACCATATAGGTGGCAATCCACTAAGCACAGAGGTTATCAGGGACCTGGGGACCCAGGTTGACAGTGGCCTTTCTTTTGACACTCACATTGCTAAAGTGGTTAGAAAGACCTTCTACATTGCCCACCTGATCATGAAGGGATTCACATCCAGATCTAGTGAGGTCATTGTTCCCCTGTACTCTTCACTTATCAGACCAATGATAGAGTACAATGCCCCATTCGGGATGTATCTCACCCGACATCTGCAGCAATTGGAGAGACCCCAAAAGTTCCTCACCAAAAGGATAAAGGGACTCCAAAATCTGTCATATGCTGCCAGATTGAAGAAACTCCAGCTCTATTCAGTCGCATACCGTCTGCTCAGAGGTGACATGTGCCTGACATACAAGGCCATGTCCAACCCGGAATTAATGGACATGCTCCACCTCAAAAATCCAAATCCACCAAAACCACTAGAGCAAGCGACTTAAACCTTAGCACGGATATAAATAGGACGTGCTGGAAGGATAGATTTATCACTCAGAGACTCCCTATGCTGTGGAATAAAATCCCGGTCCATGTGAGGCAGAGCACCTCGCTGACTCTGTTCAAGAGAAATCTAGACCTGTGGATGGGAGATCGTAGGTTTACCCCGGGAATCATCTCTGTGTCACTGCTGGACAGAGGCACAACAAACTAATGGGCACAGTATTTTTTCATATAAGGGGTGGCGTAAGCCACAAAAATTTGGGCTAGGCTTATAAATGCTTTAGGGCAGATAGCCTAGTATAAACCTATGAACCTAAATATGCCCCTTCAATTAACAAATCCTGAAGTACAGCAGTAGTCCAGTTGTATGTATGTATGTATGTATGTATGTATGTGTATATATATATATATATATATATATATATATATATATATATATATATATATATATATATATATATATATATATATATATGTATATATATGTATATATACATATATACATACACACACATATACATACATAATTTTTTTTTTTTTGTCTGTTCCTTCTAGGTTTCTTGAGCTTGAGCTTGAAATACTTTTTCCTCAATACCTGCAGGATTCTTCCCAGCTAGTATTTTCTCTTCACCTTTCCTGGCTGATTTTCTTCCAGCTTATCCAAGTTTCTTCTTTTCTAGCATCCAGACAGTGTACATATTGGCCATAACTGAATTTTACACAGAGACAACACCGGCCCTTTTTTCATCTTCTGTTTTCACAGGGGGAAGAGTTGAAATTAAGCTGTTGATCAATGTGCAGCCACTCCCAGTTTGGTGATATTACTACAGCTAGACTTTCTGAAGCTGGATGCAACTGTGCAATTGGAAAACTTAAAATAAATATTGGGTTAATTTATTTATATACGTAACAGCCAAGTGCAAAACACAACACCTAGGAAAAGAAACGTCCTCTGCCAGTAATCACTCAATCCCCATTGAACACGACACTTCTGATGAAAACTTTGGAATTCAGGATACAAGTTTTCAGAAATATATGAGGATTAAGAGCATGTAAAAGAAATTAAGAAACAAAGAACGGAAATCCACAAGAAATAAAATTAAAAAAAAAAAATGCCTTTCAGCTTTTCCTGGTTAAGGGTCGCCACAGCGAATCACCTCTCTGCTCTCGATTGGTAATGGATTTTTACGATGCCAAGTTGCCAGCCCGGAGCCCAACCTTCACAGAAGGCACACACACTCACGCACCTACCTACATGTCTAAAAGTTCACTCAACTGCAGGGAGGACATGCAGACACCACACAGAAAGTGCTCCAGCCGAGAATCTAACTGGAGAACCTCTTACTGCGAAGCGACAATGCTAACCGCTGCACCACCACAGCCTATGAAAAAATAAATTATGTATGCAATACAAAGAGAACATACACTAAAAAAGGACACTGCTTTGTTCAGTCACCTTTCCCAGTAACCTGCAGTCTCCCGAAAATTACATTTTTACTACAGAGAAGGTGGAAAATAGGCAGGGGGCAGGCTAAAAAATGAAATGCAAACTAAACTTGGACGGATTAAAGGGCATTACCCTAAGACAAAAGACTAAAGTTAATAACCTAGCTCATGCTACAAAGTACAAATACACCTGGATGAAAACTGCATGGTTTGCAAATGAAATAAGTGGTGAAAGCTGAGAGATCAATCATACTACTGGTGATGAAGATCACTCTTACATGACTGATAAGGGGAAGAATCAAATCAGAAATACCAGGAATGAGAGATTCATTTATTTATTTATTGCATTTAACAGGGAAATTCCAGTGGGCCTATAAAGACCCCACTTTCAGTGGAAGCCCAGGGAGAAAAGCTCCACAAAGTTACATACAAAGAAAATATAATCACATCAGAAAAGAATCATACAGTACAACTACAATGCATAAAGACTGGAAATAAAAGCAACAGTGAATAAGCTACTGAATATTTACAATGGAGCATAGAGTGTATTCCAGTACACAATGAGGTAATATCTGTGGGAGTATAGCTGTGAGGAGAATGAATACAACGAAGAAGACGACGAAGACTAAGAAGAGAAGAAGAATAGAAGTGCAGAGGGTGTAAAGGACAGGTGAAAGGCAGGGAAGGGTTAAGCAGGTAGAGTTAAGGGAATGATGTGAATAGTTAGTGGGATAGGATGGGAGGAAAAGTCAGGCGTTGGGATTGTGTGTTTGGGAACAGGAACATAACCATTTAGAGAAGAGATGCAGTTTGAGGGATTTTTTTTTTTAAAGGAGGCCAGGTTGCTGATTATTCTTTATGAAGACGGTGAAGATTATTCCATGCCTTACAGGAATGCAACATTTGGTCAGCTGAGAGCTTGGGATTCTCTACTGATCCTTTCAGACCCAAGGAATCGGTTTGGATGTTATATGGTCAGTATGGAAGACAGGGAAGGGCAGGTTTCAGGATGGTAGACTATCTTATAGGATGTAGTTAACTGTAACAATGTTATGATAATATTGGGATTCTAGCCAACTAAGTTGATGTAAACATGAAAAGTAATGGGTAGAATATTTAGCATGTGGCAAATTTGGAGACTTTGTTATAGTAAGAACCCAGTTTTGTTCCAAGGAAGACTGTAGATTGGTGAAGATAGGAGCACTGTATAGAACTGTTGTAGGCAAGAAGGATAAGGCCAGAGCCTTTTTTGCAGTGAGGCTAAGAACATAGTTGTGCCTATACAGGTCACCAAATTTGATGGGGGGGGGGGGGTTTATGTTATTGTAGTTGTGAAGGTTGAACATTAAGTAATTTGGTGTTGGGGACTTCAATAAATGCTGTTATTTCAGGAGTGAATTGTTAATAGAGACTTAACAGAACTGGAGTTTGTGGGGTAAATAAGTTTTGTTTTATTGGAATGGAGAGCAAGGAGATTCTGGGACATCCAGGTTTCAGTGGCAGTAAATGCTTCTTGGGTGAGATGCTGTAGAGAGGAGACAGATTTAGCAGAGCAGATGATAGTGGAGTCATCTGCATACTGTATGACAGTACTGTGGATGCTAGGGAAATGCAAGTTATTGACAAACATGCCAAATAAGACTGGTCCCAGTATAGAACCTTTGGGAAAACTTGTATTTGTAGTTTTGAAAGGGGATGAAGATTGTAGCCATATAATAGACTGTTGCCCGTTAATGAGATAGTTTGTAAAACACTGTAAAGAAGGGAAATTGTCCGAGATGAGCAATTTACTAGCAGGAAGGAGTGTGGTAGTGTGTCAAATGCCTTTGATAGATCTAGAAATAATACTGAAACTACATCATCTCAAGCTCTGTTTAATGTGTCGATGAAAGAAATGAGGGCAGTGTTAGTACTATGTCCTGGCCTAAAGCCATGTTCAAAGAGGATTTGGTGTTGTATCAAGTGACTGAGAAGCAGTGTGCAAACACATTTCTCTAGAATTTTGGAGATTGGGGAAGAGAATGGCAATGGGATGGAAATCTGAAATGTCAAAGTTATTGCTGCCTTTGTGAAGCAGTCGAATAAATGCTTTTTTCCAAATATCAGGTATGCAGGATTCCTGAATGCATCTATTTAGGAGGATGCTGATAGGATATGCAATGGAGGAGGCAGGGAGTTGTAAGTATTCTGCGGGTAAGTTATCAGGGGCGTTGATAGAGGGTTTTAGTTTAAGAAGTTTTTTTTCACAGTAGAAGTTTGAACGGGGTGGTAGCATGAAAGAAGGTAGGAGATTTGCAGGGGAGTGGAAGAGGTGGTGTGCCTGGTGAGTCAGCCTTAACAGGTGGGAAGTTAATTTTTGGCATCGATGAAGTAAGTGTTAAAGAAGGAAGCTATATCAGAGGGTGTTTTTTCTGGGTTAGGACATGGATTGTTGGTAGTTAGAGTGGAGTAGAGTTTATTGTGCCCCAAAATCTTCTGGGGTTTAGTTTGTTGTCTTGGACTGCTTGGAAGTATTCTTTTTTTTGTCCTTGATAACTAGGCGTTTGGCCTGGTTGCGAAGTTTATACATTTTGAGATTAAACAGGGATTTTTACCAAGCTTTCCAGGCTTTAAATCGCTAGTGGACATTACTAACTTTATGGACTTTGTAAGCCAAATAGCATGTTTTGACTTGAACCTTTTATAACAGGAGTGGGGCAAGATTATTTAGGATCCTAAGAAATGTAGAATTACAGAATTCAGAGTTATTGAGTGGGAGAAATTTTAGTGGGCACCAGTTAGTTGTCTGCAGGATGTCATTGATGGAGTTTGAGGAGAAATAGGAAAGCTCTGATATATCTATATTGGTGGAAATTTGGTAAGGAGGGGGGCTTATATATTATGAATGCTGGAGAGTGATCACTGATACTACTTGGGAGAGCCCCTGAAGTGGTCATTTTTTCTGGGTCAGAGACCCAAGATCCAATCAAAGATAGTGCCTTTATTTACCTTTGTATACTGGGTCTAGTAATATTAGAGCTTAGCAGAGTACAAACGTGAAGGTTAACATCAGTAGAGAAGCTTTTAGTGGCTATATCTAGCCAGTTAATATTGACGTCACCTAGGATAATGGTTTCATTTTATATTACTTGTTGTCCAGGCAAATATTTCTTCAAGAATTGGAGTATTATTGTTGTTTGTCTTTTCGGCTTTTCCCGGTTAAGGGTCGCCACAGCGGAACTCCGGCCCGCTAATGATTGGCAGTAGGTTTTTATGGTGCCGAGTTGCCAGCCGACACCAAACCTTCAACAAAGGCACGCCCATTCACACATGCCTTTCGAACGCCACTCGACCACAGGGAGGACATGCAGACTCCACACAGAAGGCACTCCAGCCGAGAATCCAACAGAAGAACCTCTTGCTGTGAGGCAACAACGCTACCGCTGCACCACCGTTCAAACTGGATGCTGCGATCCTTATTGCCTGGTGGCAATTATACGACAATTATGCAAAGGGCTTTGCAGCAAGGTTTTATTAGTAGCTCTGCTGTGGAGAAATGGGGAATTGGCTTAGACTAAGGGATTACCGTAAAAACACTAGGGAATAATTAGGCAAAGCCACCACCTTTTTTATGTAGTTGTAAGGCAGGAGTAGTTTGGGGGTAGAAATTCAGACTATTTGATGGATTGTTTTAGCCAGGTTTCGGTGATAGCAGTAAAATCTGGTTTATGTTGTTTTAGCCATGCCTGCAGTTGGGAGAATTTTGTTTCTAATGCTGTGGAGATAGTGAAACTGGGGAAAGTGGAGGAGGACGACAAGGGGTGGGATGTACATTACCACACCGGACCGATTCACCGAGAACAGAGAAATAGGTGGGTAGAGGTTTCTTGTTTATACTTTGGAAGTACTTGAAGTTGTAGATATAAAGATGGTTGTGATTAGGGGACAGAATGGTTTGTTTCTTTAGTAATATTAAATGTCTGTACTACAGAGACAGGAGCAGATGGCCGAATAGCTGGGGAGGTTATCTAAGTGAATAGATGTGGATGGGGATGGTAAGGGAGGTATGAAATGTGTTTGAAAGGTTATTAGGTTTACAAGAAGAGGTAGACAATAAAAAGAAAAAAACTGTTCAGTGTAAGAGACACAGCAGATTAAAGTTGAGATAAAAGTTTAAGAAATTAGTTGCGATTTGTGAGGGAGATACAAGAGGTAAAGTAAGGGAGAGGAGATAAGGAGAAACTAGCATTCCTAAGTAAGGGAGGACAGTTATAGGGGGTGAAAGGTGGGGTGTATAATAAAGGAATCGAGAGGATAGGTCTAGGGAGAGAGTGGGTGGTGAAAGTATGCAAATAGTGAAGAAGAGAATATATGTCTGACAGCTTGATGTGATGGGTGGGAGGAGTATGGATGGAGGGCTGTGATTGGAGGAAAGGTGAAAAAAAGGTGGGGTAGTGGAAAGCTATAAATGTAACTGAACTGGGGGTGGGTGGGAATGGGAGTAGGGGAGCAGAGTGAGCCTGGAGGGTGAATGGAGTGGGATGAAACAATGACACTGCAAGAAAACAAACTAGAAATTATTAGACAAGACACTGAACTGCAGAGAGAATAGTGATCAAATAGTGTTACACTATCCAGGAGCAACAATACGGGCTGGGAGTAGGGCCTTAAAAAAACACTTCAAAGTATATAAAGTTTTTTTCTGTTTTTAAATGCATGTTAGTTCAAATGAAACAGTTAAAGCAAACTTATAACTTAGATAAAGACAGCTTTTACAGGCATTGACTTTTTTTTTTTCACAAAAAAAAAGACAGTCGTGTCAGCATAAATATATATTTTTGGGGTTACCTACATAAAAAAAAAAATAAAAAACATTCACATTTTACAAAAAATATTGGAAATGTGTAGAATATCCAAGCCTAATTTTATGGCACATATGTATTTAAACAAGATGAGTCCAACTGTCAAGACAAGGGAAGAGACTTTCCGCAGCAGATATACTGCAATAACTGATTAACACTAGACAGAATTGCTGCCATGTCAGAAATCTGACAGTTCACAAACAGCATCATTTGATAAACTGTTAATGATAACAGCATTAGTAATAACTGCGATACCTGTGCACTGACCCAGCAATCAAGGAGTCTCAATCCTCACCACTAACACCAGTGAGGGGTGTCCACATAGGGGAGGATAACAAATACACCAAGTAAAGTACAATTTCCCTTAAGAGCACACAGAGATCACACAGTCAGTCTGGGGCTGGTTTCTCCCTTTCTCTCCAGATCTCCAATAAGACTCCCTACTGGCACAGCTATAGGGTTCAGATATCAGCCTAGTGAACAAGTTAAAACCTCCAGTACCCTCTGTACAACCACTGCTTCGTGTCCCTACCCAAGTAGCTCACACACACTTTGAGATAAGAGTTATATACAACCACACAGACACTCCTGGGGAAGGCTAGTACAGGTTCTCCAGATGTGCCCCTTTTACCCAGACTATAAGATAGAAAATCACTGCCACCACCCACTAATTTTATCAGCTACTAAAAAGGCCCTTATCAAAGGGTGTCAACATCTACTGTGCAATATTATTACCAAATGTAAGTGCAACTGAACAGTCAAGACTTATTTGGAGTGACATGGACAGCATCACTATATACACATGCAAACAGCTTAAATAATCTCTACATAAAACAACCACAGTTGAAAGGTTTAAAAATATTTAATAAAACACAAGGCAATGGTTCTTACTACACAGTGTCAGTCAAGAGTTCAGACACAGGAAAATGCATAAAATACAGTAGAATAGTCCTGACATCAATACAGAAAACTGTTTAATCTTCCTATTTCTAAAACAGACACTGAAGTCTAAAATCCTTCTTGCATACAGAACACAGGCAGATACTGGCGAGTTGGATGTTCAAGACAAATACAAAATGCTCTCAGTTTCTCTCTTTAAATTGACAACAGTGCTGCTTCACATTACATCATTCTTAATTTTCTGTTTTCCCACGCTAAAAGAAACTCATAGGTTAATAGCCTTTTTGATCTTGCAGCTGGTCAGGAAGCCAGAGCAATAAAAGAAATTATACGTGTAAATTCTAGCCATTAACTCCGGTCTCAAAACAATAGGAAGAATTCCTTCATTTACACATCTCGGCTCAAAGTTTTGATATCAAACAATTATACAATGCATGACTTATCAGCCTTCCTACAGAAGAGTGCAGTTACACTTTTGCAGTTCCACATTTAACAGCATTTTCTTCCATTTAAGATAACAAACCTGTGGCTTACATGTACAAATGACAGAATTACCTACAAAAGACAGAATTACCTACAAAATTCTATCTGGCTAGCCTGGCAGCCTTCACCTATCTTCACAACATTCATTTTTTTTTTTAACTGGATAACTTGCTAAGTTCACATAACACTGATATTATAGCATTGTTTGTGAAACATGGTTAAAGAACAAAATCACTAAAACCAGCTTTGTCAGAGCAGAAGTGTTTTTACTACAACAGATATTCCAACTAAAACTACATAAATCAAACGGCGGTATCAGGACAGAGATTACACATTGCTGTTACAAGACCTGTGATTATTACATCTTTAATAACGACACTGATACTGTAAATCTTCTGACTGTGACAAAGACAAACCTGGAATAGATGACAATTGTTGGCATGTACAGACCAAAGTAGAATGCTGATGATCTACAGAAATTCATACATTTCTTGCATGAAACACAGGATGGAAAAATACTGTAGCTAGGGATTTAGGTTTACTGGAAACATACTGAATAACATTAATTCTACAACATTAGTAAGAAAGTAATTTACAATATATTAACTGGAAAAATCATTGCAGATTTGTAAACAAGAAACAGAACACACTGACATTAACGATAATCTTCTCTGCAACACATTATGTCAAGTTTTACCTCCTTTGATGCAGTGATAATAAAAGACTAAAATTACTACTAGATAATTATTCCAAACCAATATAAACCAGTGCACAGAAGACAAGTGGTTATATGAAAACAAAACAAACATTCACTAATGTAAACGAACTGGAGAGTGTTGCATTCAGTGGGAAAATGCATCAAGTTCCGATTTTTTTTTTGCATTCAAAGTTAATCATAAGGATCCAGGCACACAAGATCGGTAGGACATACTTCCATAAGAACAAAACAATTAAAACTACAAAGAAAAAAAAACAAGCACTAGAAATGACGAAGAACTGAAAAAAACTGGGCAGACTAAACAGCATCAGGTCCATATAAAGACAATGACGCATAACAGGAAGCAATTTTATAGATGCACATAAATTGATAAATTTATGATTCAACAGACAGTTTATGCTCAAACAGACTATAAATGTATTTAAAATATCTTGTACAAAACAAGGAAGGTAATAACTCCAAACAATTTAAATTAAATTGAATTATATTAAAGAATTGTGCAAAATAGACCCAAAGTACAGGAAAAATATTGTGCAAAATAGACCCAAAGTACAGGAAAAATATGTAATTAATAATGATCTGAGAACACTTGAACATAAACTTGCAGTACCACTTTATTTGTTATTCTCCAAGTTCTTTGCATACAGGGAGATTCCTCAAAACTGGAGACGTGCACCTGTTAAAACTATCTGTATGGGAAATGATCATAAGGCAAAGCTAGAGTTGTACAGACCCATAAGTTTACTTTGTTGTTAAAGAAAAATGGAAAATGTTATTTTGGATAAATTGTCAAAACTGGAAAGGTTGGAACTTAAAAACCTTGTATCAGCATGCGTATTTTGAAAATACATCAACAACTCGCATGTTCTATAAAACTGTGCTGATATCCAATTTCTGCAGATGCATATAAAGTTACTAGGCTAGTGGCCCTAGAGCCTTTACAAGCCTAGCCATGTTAATCCCAAGTATCCCCATTTCTTCTTTCTTGGGTAGTTCGCAGAACGAATTTATGAACAGAGCAGGTCTGTGATCAACACCGTCTACCCTTGTCCATCAGGGACGTGGGTGCCACCCCTGGGTCGAATTTGCAATTTCACATCCAGTTATCTACGTTGTGTTTGAATAGGATCAGTGAGGAGCTCTGTTTTATGTGAACAGGGAGTCTATTCCAGAGAAGCAGCAGTCTCTGGGAAACATTATCTGAATCTCCAGCATGATCTATTAATGTCATAAGCTAGGCAGAGATCTCTTGAGCATGCGACTCTTGAGCCAATTGACTGGTGGATGTGCAGCATTTCCATTAGGGCAGGGCTGGAGAATGCCCTATTGGCCAGACATTAATCATCTCTCACCAGCCTATAAGAGAGAAGTTCGGGGCTTTCAGCCTGTCCACTATATCATGGTTTGGAGTCCATATATTTTCTTAGTGAGAAACCACAGAGGTTTCTCCAGCTGCTGCATGCATAAAAACACTGATCAATAAATTTAGAACTACATATTAATGTAATCTCGATAACATGAACAGCTGCCTGGCTTACAAACAGGACATGGCAAATATCATACAGAAACTGGAAAAGTTAAATTCTAAGTTAGCCTGGGTGATCCACACAACTCTGTCCTAGTCACAAATCTGTTTAGGTCAGATCGGTCAGATCTTGACCCCCCCCCCCCCCATCTGAGATTTTCTGTAGTCTGTACTACAGATGATAGAAGAATGGATAAAATGATGGAGGCATGCCCGCAAAAGAACCTGACTACATTGACCATGTGGACACAAAACTAAGTACATGAGATTAAAAAACAGATTTAAGTGTGAATATTTAAAATAACCCAGTGACCGAAATTGCAAAATTTAAGAACCTCTTTATATGGGTAGAAGCTTTTAGAGTTTTTCTGATCATATTAACCAATTAGCTTTTTCTGATCATATTAACCAATTTGCTAATAATAGCTTATACTGGGTAGTAATATAATGTTTTTTTATACTGGGTAGTAATATAAAGTTTATTATTACCCAGATAAATACCCCACAATAAAAATATCTTACTGCCTTGAAGGGGATTAAGAAACCTCTGCTCTACATCTGGCCTGTTAGTACCTATACATACAGGGGGCTAAAACACTGCTAGGCAAAGTTTTTTTAGTACTTTTCTTTCTCCATCTTTACACTTAGTTTTTACTTAAGTCGATATATTTTACCACTCAATTCTGTTGAATTACATACTACTATCAACCTGACTACATCAACTTTGTACACAATCTCACTGTATTAAAAAATGCAACTTTCAAGATGCAACTCTCACAACCGGACTGACTCTCCAATATTCTAGCATTTCCTCCATTTTTCTTTCCCCATCTTAATCTACTCCCCTTCCAATCATACACCTCTTTCTCCCTCTCCCTTTTCTCACTTCAGAAAAATCTCTTCTGTTTCTCTCTACCACACACTAAACTCTAGCTACTCTTTCAAAATGCAAGTAGCTCTTTGCAATGCCTTACACAGATACACCTTATACTCAGCTTTCCCTTCTTCATAAACTTATTTGCTTCCTGCAAGAATTTACATCTAACAGAACTATATATAAAAACATCTATCTTGCAACTATGTTTGGACGCAAGACCCATGGGTGGGTACTATCAAGTCGTAAATGGCCTTAAATGCCCATTGCTTTGCATTCCTATAACCCTCCAAGCAATATAAATCATATTTGTGAAAAGTTATAGGAATCTGTTATTCTGTATTTTTCTGCATTATGATATACGACAGCATGGATACTACACACGCACATATCTATCATTATGAAGCAGACTTTTTTGCAGATTGGCTTATACTTAACAAGATTTTCAAAAATGCTCAGTATCTAAAAAGTTTAACTTACACCTTTTATTACAAAATAAAAGGCACTAAGCAGTGTCACATATGGTCATTTCCCCAAAGCATAGCAGGTTTTCAGCGTTAAGAAATCTTACCTATCTACATACAGTCACTAAAAGGGACGTTTTAACACACAAGAAAAAAAAAAGGAAAAACTTTGGACAGCTACAAGAAACCTTATTACCCCGATCTAAGACTCTCCACTGAATGCTTACGAGCGAAATACAATTAAATAGGAGTAAACACAACGCATTTATTTTGAGAATAGAATCAACGGTCTTTACATTCTAAACGGTGCTGCGAATATTAACGGCAGGTGGGATACCAAGTACAAATATCTCTGTTTAACAAAAAAATAAATATATATCAGACCACTAAACAACTATATTATATATACTCACAAAGCATAACAACTTATACACTAAATAACCTTCCTAACGCCTTCAAAAAAAATTAAATTAACGGTCTCCAAAAATCCCAAACAAAACATTCGTCAGCAGAGATACGAAGCCCGCCACAACACATTAGCATACGCTACAAAAACAACACGAATGACCTACCTATAGCAACTAAAACAAAACACAACATAAAAAAAGTGAAATACCTTAACAGCACACCCGGCACCCTAACTGATATCCACAATAAAAAAGCAGCACCACACCACAGCGAGGTGAGCTCAGCCTAGCCTGATTGGGAATACGCTACACGTCGATCATCGAACAGCTTACATATCATTTGTGTAGTAACAGACTAAGCGTCTAACTCCCTCCCAATTCTATATTGGTTATTGAGGTAAAGATGAGGGTTGGTTGCGCGGTACAGCTTGCAGACTGGCAGTGACATCAAACGCGGAACTGTTAGGTGGGTGTGTTTATGGGTTTTTTTTCTTTTAAGTTGGATTAGTACACCTATCTGAAAAGTTTATTAAGGAGTGAAGTGTAAAGTTGGTAAGGAATACATCAGTTCCACCCGTAAGTAAAATTTTATGTTATTTAACTTTAAGTATAATTCTACACGGTTTTTCTTTATATTTAATATGTTAAGTGTAGTATGTGTTTTGTATAAAATCTGAATCTTTACAAAGTCAATGTAATTAAAAATATTTTGTGTTTTAATGCTGGTTCCAAGACTGCTCGCGGGTATTTTTGGTAGTGTTGTGTTTTTCTGCAATATGTATTTCCACAGCGAAGGAGAATTGGTGATTCCTGTTGTGTGGAGGTTTGTTTTGTTCAACTTGTTCGACTGGTTTGTTAAGATTTTTTTTTTTCATTTGCTGCCTAATCTAAGGTTGTGTTAATTTGTCTGTGCGTTTAGGAAATATTTAGATGTTTCTGTGTCCCATGAGCAGATTGTGTGTTTATCACCACTGAGTGAAACTCCACTTGCCGTGTAATACACTTAAAATATATCGTTGCCTAGCTTCCGAACGACCGTTTTTTTACCTTTTTGCAGTTTCTGTTTTATGATGTCTGTTTTGCATAAAAAACTGCTGAAGTTTTAAAACATGTTGAGCGTAAATGGCTACTATACATCATTGGATGTACTTCTAAATTGTCCTTGTTTTTTCAAGGATGTCTGATTTTTGGATAGATTTTTGTCATGTTTTTCCTAATTCATCTGAAAACCAGCGATTTGCGAAGAAAGAGCTGGTGGGATACTGTTATCAAATAATAAAAATAAGTGTATATATATTTTTTTACTTTATTTTGTATTATCCTCTTGACAACTTCGCAAATTTAATAGTATTGATCTTTTCAAGTGTTTCTGATAATGGTGTTCAGGTGTTGAACGTTATGCTTAGGATCCTAAATAAAATGTATGGAAATATCTATATTTAAGAAAATAATTTTAAATTATGGAATTTAAGTAAAATATAATTGTTTGAGATCAGTGTAAGCAGACAAATTGTCTTGTATATTTATTAAGTTTCTTTATCAATATTGCTGACATTTTGCCAGAAAACATCCGTTTTGTCAGGTCTTTAGTTTTGTTTCGTTGACGTTTTAAACTAGATCCCGTGTTTTGATAATTAAGGGTAACTCAACCGATACAAGCTTCAAACTTTTAACGCAAGAAATCTGAACAAAGCTCAAAATAACTTCGGGGTGCAAAAGCTAAAACTAGTGGACGTATTTTAAACATCACTTTTACAAAACTATTTGTTTGAATAATAGATTTTACATTGGTTTGCATTTTCTGATAGTTGCGCAACCCAGTATGCCACTATTTAGTGACTTAAAATTCCCCAATGATTTGCAAGAACGCCACATATTTTATGAAGGACAGAAAAAAAGCATAGCAAAAATGTTTCAATTTTGTAAAACTATTGAAAGGTCAGAGCTGTGCTCAATAAGCAGCAGCGTGATATTAAAGTGTGGCATGGTGTTCGTTTGTTTATCATTAACATAAAAGTGAGATCCGATCTCGTTGATAATGGTGATGACGTTCTGTGCACTGCAGCCAGTTGTCTTTTAAGGATACGTGCTTGCGGGAGTCAGCTGTGATTTCTGGTGAAAAGACAACATATTCTGGGTGGAATTCGGAAGTCTATAGTAAGGTTTTGTAGGAAATGGTACTGAACTTTACGTAAATGTCCCTGATTTTGACCCAAATTTTATTTCAGCCCTCTAATTCCTACTAAAACTGGTAACTGTAGAAAAGATGGTGAATTGCATCTAAATGTCATTTAACACATATAAAGGTTTTTATTTCAGAAAATGCACATTTAACAACACATTGACATAAGAAAATGCTAAAGTTAATATTGCTAATATTTTAAAAGTCCGTGTGCCCCCCACCTCCACCCGGGACGTGTTCCCTGAGTCTGTTGAAATTTGTCCCTGATTTGTTGAGAGCTAAGTCATAGGTTTTCACGTCTGTAATTAAAGCGCGCCAGTATCCAATTACAATGCATTAAACGCATGATCTCTTGCTTGGTTATCGCTCTTACCTTATGAGCTAGTCTGACTGTTAGTGTACTTTTGTTATATTTACTAAGTGTTGTTGTCCTGTCATCTTTGTGTTGAGTTGGTGCCGTTTAGTCTCTACGTACCTCTGAAACGTGCCCACTGAGTCGTATGCCTGGTTAACAAATGCCGACTAAATACAACTAAAGATATAAGGAAGGGGTGCTGTTTAGCTGGATTCCATTCTTATAAAGCTTTTCAGATTTTTACTTTTTTTTCCATATAAAAATGCTTTTCTTGTACATCACTGAGGAACATGGCTCTTAACTGTCCAGATTTTCAGACTTCATATGCTTCAGAATATTCATATTAATTCAAAACCTGTTCTGTCAACTTTCTAAGTTTGTAATAGCAATATTTGAAGTGTCCCTATTTTTGGACATTTGTCGCCCCCCCCCCCCCACCCCATTGTTTGTGGCTTTGTCCAGAATTTTTTTGCTCCAAGAGGTTGAGAGGTATGCTGAGGAATGCAGTCTGTCAGTAAAGCTAGATACTAGTTTAATAATTCCTATTCTGGAAATAGATTTTGGGTGAAATACAAATGTTCTATTAACATTTAAAGGTAAGTTAGAGTAATATTTTTTTAAAACTGTCCCTGATTTTGGTTTTCCCTCCTACATTATTTTTGGCTTGGACTTCAGGAACAAAGCAGTTAACAGGTATGCTAGTGCTTGAAACAGCCTCATACCTTTTGGTTTATCACAAGAATGCTGAACAAAGCCACAAGTAACATGGGAGGTGGGATAGCCCCCCCCCCCTTAATAAAAAGCAGGCATAGATTTAAATATTAGTCTTACAAATTTAAAATTGTTCAGAATTACCCGTTTTGCATTACTGCATGTTTTCTTCTGAAGGAATTGAAGTCTGAAACTTAAGTGTCTGCTATTTATTGTCTTCAATCCTTAGTGGTTTGTAAGAAAGCTACAATTTGTTTAGGCACAAACCAAAATATGAGGCAAAACTCTGGGCATTCTGTGGAATTCTAGATAGTTTAGCAGTATTAGCAGACTGTAATAGGTCAGGACAGGTGCACTGAGATTTTGCCATTTCAGAACTAACTAAGCATGACACCAGAACTTTGAACTTTCCCCATTTTGGAGGAACATTCCTGTTTTTTAGGCCTGACTTTTCCTTGAACAAGATGCTCCTATTTTTGGAGCTATGTCCCCATTTTCAGATTTTATTTACCTCTTCACATAATTTTATTTTTTAATACAAGGAAAACCATGCTACATACTGATGGCAACAATTTAAAGAAACAGGGCAGACGTTTTACACCTCCCTAGTTCTGAAACAAGCTATGTCCAGCTGCTGTTGGGTATGCACTAGAATCAATTTTCTCACTCTCAGATGGTCTTGCTAAGTAAATTCACTTTCTGCTATATCTTGTAATAAGTTACCCTGTCTTCAGTTAAGCAGTTGTCTGTTACAACTTTCTCCCTTGTCACCCTCAATATGTGCTGCATTTTAATCTATTTCTCCCTAAAACTAAGCAGCTCTGTAGAAACATAGCAACTGGCAACCCTGTAACCAGTCTGATTAATATTTGTTCTTAGGGTTGTTTTTAACATTAGATTTGATTACTTTCTAGATCTTTATCAAACAAAATAAAAATACAGTTTCTAGATACTTTCATATTTCTCTCCCAAAAACCTCCAGTAAATCCTACCTACAGTACAAAACATCTCTTCACCACTACTCGCCACACTTATGCATGACTATCAAACTTGCATCTCTCCAAAGAGAGAATCGCCCACCAACCCTTACCCCCATAGACCACTCACAACAGCATCCTCACCACACTTATGCATGACTATCAAACTTGCATCTCTCCAAAGAGAGAATCACCCACCAACCCTTACCCCCATAGACCACTCACAACAGCATCCTCCTTTTTCATTTCATCACAAATACATCACCAAATCCACATAACCTCTTTAACTACAAATATGTAAAAACTAACCAGAAAGCAATTTACCACCTCCAAATCTAAATGGTATTTCCATCTGTGTCACTTACTGAAATTCATTCAGGGGAATCGTTCATCCAAACTCAGGCTCTACCATGTCACAAACTGTATCAATATCCTTTCTAAGCTCAGCACCTCCAACTACAAAGAAGTCTGACACAGTGCTTCGTAATATTAATATCGGAAGCATTTGCAATAAATTCCAGTCATGCCTACCATTTTTACAACCTTGGCACAGCTGTGGTCACAGAACCTGGTTAAAACCTCCTTTAAAAGACAATGAAATAGTACCCCTAGGTTCTAATGTTTTCAAACTTGACAGAAGAAACAGACGAGATCGAGGAGTAGCAATTGTGTACAAAACTCCCAAGAACTTAGCTTTTACCCAAATTTAACAGTAGACTACCTCATAGCGCATCTCTTATCTAACCGAAAAGCCATGTGGATCGCTGGGCTTTACATCCCACAGTACAAAAAAGGCAGCAGAGCCACTTGTGCGCTAGCTATATAACAATATATCCCATTAAAAATGCACACAAAAATAGGTTTCCTTTATAGAGCAAATCAGTATCGTACACTATCCACAAGAAAGTCCATAGCAGCAACCTACTAATTTTCATCTCCTTTATATTTTCACTAATCTCAATAATACTGTCTAGTCCAAACTTAAAGCATGCAATAATAAAATAGCAAGATTTGCCACATTTTCTTTTTATAAAAACCCATCACTGCACAGCCCTAACGGACCTACATCAGTCATTAGTCCCAAGTCTGCTGACCTAATCTCAACTCACCACTTCCCACAAACTTGTCTACGAGCCAGTTGCCCTTCTCTAAAAATCATACAGCTACCAAACGACAACAGAACACTACACTCCAATAACAAATCTCTCCTAGCTGTAACTAACTCAGAAAAATCTGCCAGAAAATCACTCTGTTCTTGCTGAGTCTCAGAACTGTGGAGCTTCATCCCATTAGAGTTAAATCTTTCAGAAAACAACAAATGCTTTAAACATTTACTAAAACCACATCAGCAAGGAGTTTGGCTCTGCTGTTCCACAGACAGATAAATTTCGATCCTGAAGAAAATACAAGCTGCAATACCAATGACAAAACGATAGCTGCCCTGTACTAAATTTCCATATGGTAATTATTGCAATTTCTCATCTATTACTGTAAAAATTTAACTGATTATATTTCTTACCTACCTACTTCTCCTTAATCTTTGTTCTCCCTCATCGTACCACTAATTAGTTATTTCAACTCAAATGTCAATCTTTTGTCTCCACTTGTTTTTCTTTGTATTTCTGTCTGCTACAATCTTATACACATTCATAGTTAATCTCCTACTTTCTCCTCTACCTATAGTCGCAGATTGTATGATACAAATGTTAGCATTAATTACCTGGGTCTCTGCTGAGAAGGGAATCTATCCCAGTTGAACTTTCCCAGTCAACAAAGATAGATGGGTAAAGAACATTCTGTGGTAGAATTTTGCAGTGCAGTACATTAAAGTATACAGATTTAAAACAGCCCCTTTAATAATGGGCTTACTTTTTCATGATTTTTGTCCATCTGTTTTTTTAAACATGCATTTTTGAGTAGTATCTTGCGTTTTTACTGTAAGCCGGCAGAGTTATGTGCTGTTTTGTATTCAAATGTTGTATGCTAATCAGATGTAAAGATTTTCAGCTATATGTTCCTAGTTTTCAAGGACTTTTGATTCTATTTTTAATGTCTGTAAATTGAGAGGTGTACTGCAACATGGAAAAAGACATTGAAGTCAGTTTATCTATTTCCATCTGTTGACAAAGTCTTGCTGGGACAAAAAAAATCAGTGGAGGCCTGAGGAGAAAAGCTCCACACAAATTACACAATGTCAATACATTTTAATAAAAATCACATAGTATAGCAGTTGTAATACATCAATGTAAGATTAAACAAAACATTTCGATAAAGTACACAAACATAAGTCAACTCCTACAATATTGTGAAGAGTCTGCATTGAATAAACAATTACATTACAATACAGTAGTAGATATTTGTGTGATAAAATTGGATACACCAATTTGATGCCAAATATCAATTTTAGATGGAAAGAAAACTGCAGGTAGAAATGATAGAGAGGTATAGTAGCTGATGAGTACTTGGATAACCTTTAAAGAGTGAGAAGTGATATGAGAGGCTTGTATTTTGAAAAGGAGCAAAGGTTAGGAGGCAAAAACTTGCATATAATAGCATTAGGATGCAGTGAAATGACTGGTAGTAAATGAAAGCAGTAGTTTTTTGTGATTGCTAAAGTATCATTCTGATGAGACAAAGCATAGCAGTGTGTTTAAAGTATTGGTTAAGTCTGATTTTTGAAAACTATTTTTTCAATTTCTTTAAGAATTGGGAGCTCCAAACTTGAAGCAGAAGTTATTTGAGTCGCTAGCAGTATAGTATCGTGATGTAATGGGCAGCACACTGTCTCAGTGCAGAAGGCTATGGGTTATATTCCCATACTAGGTGTATTCTTGACACTGCAGAAGGCTATGGGTTATATTCCCATACTAGGTGTATTGACACTGCAGTACAGCACGCAGGGGGTGCTCAGTGGCAGATCCAGGAATTTGTAAAAGGGGGGGGTGCAGTCTGGTTAGTTGACTACCGGGGTGGAAGCAGGAAAGTGGGACACTAAGCTTGGTGGTTGTGAAAAGATCACCTTTAAGAAGCTCTGACGTGTGGAAAGACATCAGTTTACATTCAGTTGCACGTTGTTCTGCTGTGAATATGGTATTAGAAATAGGTCATTCCTGTGCAACACACAGCACGTGTACAGATAGTACAAGTAATTTCAGTGCATGCCTGGAGATGAGTGGTTTCCCATACAAAGTTACATTCTCCTTTCATGTCATAGCTGGCATATGCACTCTTATAAACTTGGAAAGAACCCCTATGAAGGTGGAAATAGCCATAGTGAAATCTGTTACTATTATGCAGCATAAATATGTACCGCAGGCACAGATGTTTGGATAAATTAGTAAAAGTTTCATTTAATGGATGTACCAAATAAACTCCTAATACTTTACTAAACAAACCATAATATTTTTGGATTGTTTACTGGTCTTTCTATAGCTTTAAGAACATTTTTTCTTTTATTAGACATATAGGTTCATAGGTAGGTACTAGGCTATCAGCCCTGGGGCCTATACAAGCCACCCAAGAAAATTACTTTCCTGAGCCACAGATGTGATCCCCGGGGTGAATTTCCTATTTCCCATCCAATCCTCAAGATTTTTCTTCAAGAGTGCTAATTAGGAGCTTTGTTTGATATAGATGGGTAGTTTATTCCAGAGTATGAGAAGTCTCTGGGACAGGAATCTATCCCTCCGGCATGTTCTGTTTATTGTGGTGACAAGGTTTAGGTCTCTATTCATTTTTCTTAATTTGACATAAGCTATAACATGATAGCAAAAAATTCTGCTGAGCACATCACTGTAACATGGTTTCAGACCAATGATAACTCACCCTCCCTACCAGGATTTAATGAATGTGTGTGTGGTGGGGGTGCTGATATTAATGGCAGGGACCTATTCATCCCCATTCCCGTATACTGCACTCTGAAACTCTAGAAGACCTGTGTGAGAGAAGTATAAACTCTTGGATAATCACAATAATAAAACCACAAACGTTTGTTATAGGTTCATAGGTGTTTACTAGGCCAACAACCACAAGGACCCCTTTTTAAGCCTAACCATGCATCCCAAATCTCTGACAAGTTCCGATACCCTTGATAAGTGCAAGCAGGGGTTTGGGAGATGAAACATTTACAAGCAGGGGCCTGGGAGACTAACCATTTACAGGTTGCCTGTGTCCATTGGAGACATAGGTACCAAACCAGTGATGAATTTCCTGTTCTGCATCCAACTGTCCAAGTTGCACTTGAATTTGGTTAGGGGTGTAAACTCTGCTTCACATGGATGGGGAGCCTGTTCTATAAACAGAGTAGTCTCTGGGATACATACCTGTCTCTCAGCAGGCCCTATTTATATCACAGGTAAGGTTTAAATCTTTAGAACCTTTAGAATGAGTAATTCTATTGCTGTTTCTTTTGTGGATATGTAGGAGGTCCATCAGAGTGGGGTCTGACAGTGCCCTGTATGCCAGGCCATAGATCTCCCCTCAAAAAAAAAAAAATAAAAAAAGATATTTCTTCATTTCATGAAGTTCTTACTGGGAGTGAGGATGAAACCTTGTACTTTGCACATGGGAGGAGAACATCTTAACCATTATGCCAATTTATCTTGCTGTTTGGCTATTACATCTATTTGCACATTGGCAAAAAAACAGTCCTATTAAATATTTAAGAATGGGGTATTCAGAGTCTTTAACCTGAACAAAATAACTACTCAAAACTCCTTTTGTAAGGCATATGTAGTGCATGCCTGGCTACATCCATGACACTAGATATGCTTATGAAACAATCCACAGACTGTCGCAATTTTCTCTTGGTGGTTGCACACTAAAACGAATGTTGCCTCCACCCATACCTCTTAGTTGCCTATGATTTTCAGGGATGTCCCACTTTTGGTTCAAAATCTTTTTCCATCATTAAAAATACAGATTTAATTAATAAAAGAAAATGCATACTAATCCAGGCATTATTAATAGGTCAGTTTTTTGTTGTCTGTATAAATATTTAAAAAATTGTCCCTGATTTGGGACCCTTCGACCTGCTTCTGGACAAGGGTGTAGCTAGCTATACTTTTGGTACTGTACTAAATACTATTTTCTCTGGATTAAGAAACCATAGCATTTTTAAGCCATACTATGTCCACAACTGTCTAAATTAATGCTTCCAAAAGGAGTCTTGTAGATTGAAAAAATACTTATTTCATGTTTTTACAAGGAAAGTGATGTAAAAAATTGTTAATGGTGAGAGGGGTGAACTTTTTCAAATAACAGGTGGTTTGTGCTGCAGCAATAAGATCACACAATTACATATATTCCCTGCCTGCGTCCCTGCTCCCGGAAGTAAAAAAATAACACCTATGCCCCTACCCCAACCACACATATGAACATTAAAACACGTTCAGATCAAAGCCAACACTATCCCAGGTACACCTGAAAAAACGTACAGTATTTTCGCTTTTGCCTATGTAGGTATGCACTATACCTCTCAACTGTCCAGATTTTCGTAGAATGTCCACAGTTTTGCCTAATAGTTTTGATCTAGTCATAATAAAATCTGGTTTTCTGGCAAATCACTGAGGACTGAAGTCACTAAATAATGACATGGATGCTTGCTATGAGGCAAGGTGAATGCTGGGGCTAAGTAATAGCAAAGTTGATCTATCATGTGTCAAGCATATTCTTCTTTATCCCATGATCTCTAACAGTTTGGTCAGGCAGTTCATTGGTACCAGTGAGGGTGACAGGGTGTGGTACTGTGAAGAAATTCTAATCATGCTTTCTGTTTAATGTTTAAATGCACAGCAGACTCTCTAGGTTTAGACTGAATTCTTTAACCAACCCAGTATTTCAGCAAACAGCTGTATAAAAAAAATAAACACATGGATGCAAGCATAGTTTCTATTGCCACACTCCTTGATGTAACAATGGAGGTACAGCACATCTCAGTATGCTAGTACTTCACTGTGTACTGACTGGGACCTACATAAGTGATGCACTGTTGTTGCAGTCATCCCCCCAAAAAAATCCAGGTTGGCAAAAATGAAGAAAATGTACCGCAACCTATGCACTCACACCTCAATCAGCTGTTGTGCTACAGACTAGTACTATGACAATTACAGCAGTTAACAGAGAAGTTTAACTACTTGAACCAGAGTAGACAGCTTAATGCTTCTCAGGCCGCCACTCCTTTCAAAAGGGCGGCAAGGCAATTAAATGTGTAATGCAGGGGGACAATAGCCCTCTTGCTGGATGTGTGTGGCTGCCTTTCACTACTAAGTTTGTAATGCCCAACATTAGAACTTCAATTTTTTTTTTATACTTTAACCTTAAGCTTTTTGATGTTGAAAAAAAATAAGAAATTTGCAAAATACTATCGGGATGCCTAATAAGTCAGCTCCACCCAAACCTGCATGGCATACCCTAACATAAACTATCACTGAATGTGATTACTTCTGAAAATGTCCATGCTTTTTCAGGAACATTGCTGCTTTTGACTCAAATTTTAGCTCTGTCCCTCTTAAATCACTTGTAAAACTGGTGACCTTTGAAGAAAAGACTGGATTATACTTAAGTAAATAATGACAATACTTTATTTCAGGAGATGTAAATTAAGTCATATTGTTTTACTTTGTCAACATCTCAAGTTAAGTGTAGTAAAATTAAAAAAAAAAAAAAAAATTGATTATGGATTTGTTCTCAGTTCTGATGAGCCCCATCCCTGATTAAGTTGAGAGCTATGATGCAACATTCTGGGGCAAAAATAAGGGACGTTTGTGAGATGATTTAAATTTATTGAAATAAGTATTGCACACTAATAAAATAGTTGTATCTTTTATTCTGAAAATAATTAAATATTGTTAAATAACTGACTTATGATTCCTTACCAGCAAGTCTTCAGAGATGGTAAAAACAACGCGGGATTCAAGCCTTTTGGGGAAGTGTTAGCCTGGCAAAGACCACTCTTGTTTTAGACTGGCTTTGGTTGAGATGTAACCCGACCAATGATAGAACTACTGGTGTAGTGCATAAAGGAGTTATACTGATGAGGACTATATCCAGTGTCCTGATCCTCTAGTAGGGACGTGAAGTAATTGGTCTAGGGAGCTAGCATATATGAAATCTCAGAAGCACTGTGCTATATTTATGGTAGTACAAGTTTTCCAGTCTACAGAATGATAGTTGAAATCCCCAGGAGAATAATGTTAGGTTCAATGGAAAGAGATTTCAGTTTGCTTAGACATTCTTTGTGGGTTGCAGGCAACAAAGCAGGGGTACGATAGCTGGTTATAATGTGGTATAGGTTTTTATTTATGATAAGTAGGATACGAAGGAGCTCAAGATCATTGTAATACCTTGAGTCGATTTATCAGGAATATGGACCATACCCTTCCAGCAACGTAATTTTTGGCATTGGTTCCAGTAATTATGTCAACATCTATATCTACATTACTGAGGATAAGGAAGGCCTGTGAGGAGTGCATCTTATGATACAGGCTTTTAACATTGGGCAGTGCTACCTTTACATAGTCTTGATTTAGTTCAACTATGTCAGTAGTTTTAAAGAGACCGACTTTTACAAAAAAGGTCATAATGGAGGGGAGGAAAAATCTTTAGCTAATATATGAAACCCATGAGGTGAGAGGTGCAGCTGGTAGGACTGACAATCATCTCATTCCTGTATGATGTATATTGGTCCTTCTTAGAATTACACCAATCAGTAAGACAATTATATAAAATCAATAAGCTTTTGTTTGCATTATGGCATAATTCTGGGTGATGTAGGATGTTGCTCAAGACTAGTTTCACACCAACATCAGATGCATATTCTGAGAGTTCTATAATGTCTCTCATGTGACCAAACAGGATATGTCTCAAGTCCTTCACTCCAATGTGCACAATGATCAAGTCATGTGCGTACCTTAGGACAAGGGGTTTGAGGACTCTAGTGACATGGCATATCCAGACACCTGGGAGACGGCTTACTGTTACTCTGTCCCGGCTCAGCCTAGTGAGTGGTGCATCTAAATATGAAGTCACCACTGACCTGATGTCTTGCCTTGGCCTTGTTGTGTTAAGAATATTAGTTTGTCAGATGAGTGTCTGCCCTTTCTACTTCTAATGTTAATTATGTCTATGGATGCTGTTTGCTTGTAAGTGTGATACTGAGTATCCTATATACCGACCCTACATCTTGGAGGTCTTTGCGATGTGGGCAGGCATTTCTTAAGTACTTCAGTGTAAGATGGTTTGTTTGCTAGTTTAGGACAAGGGGGGCACAGCCATGTGAGGTGAGTGTCACTACTAACAACCTGGTGGGTAATACCAATAAGCCCGGGTGACAGCCTCTAAGGTTACTATATGCTTGCTGCTCTCACATACAGATTTAGCTAATGGGGAAAAAAAGCAAATGGCTGTCAGTAAAGAAGAGATGGTTGATATTTCACCTCAGTATGCCTAATGCTATCACGCTGGCTAATGATGGCATGGGAAACTGCAACCTTATGGTTTGTATAGTCTGGTGTGTAAGGAGTACACTTATGAGGTTTGTTGTAGGTATTATTAGTGAAGTAAGCCAGTGCAAAACATTGAAACAGTGAATCAATAGCACTCGAGTAGTTTGTAAGCACAGTGAATCGGTATCAGCAGTTAAAATGCAGTAAAAATACAGCATAATAGTAGCAGTAGCACAATTTAATACCACATGATGACTAACAAACAGACTTTCAATTGCACTGCAATCATAAACAGATGAGGAATACAAAAAACTGCAAAGGTAGTGGCAAGAACTTAAAGGATACTAAAAGCAGCTATCAGTTTAGCTCAGATGCGACAACAGCAGATAAGTGCAATGAGACATCATACAGAATACCTATAGCAACAGCAGTTATATAGCGATACTATAAGCACTGTACCCAGCAGCAGCAGATGTACCAGATGTATGCAAGAATCTACAACTGTGCAGAAGTGCTTGCAGCAGTACATAAGTTACACATGCAACTGTTGCACACAGCAGAGTGCTTAATTTGCTCTTATGGATACTAAAAACAGTGACTATCAGTTTGGCTTGGATGCCACAACAGCAGGCAGTTATAAGTAATGGGTCAGTTTACAGTTCACTACCAGTTTAGCTCAGATGCAGCAAAAGCAGGCAAATAAGTGAAATGGGGCCTGTGCATTGTACGCCCACTTCAAAATCCAAGCTCTGCAGTAGACATATGTGGAAATTGTGCAAGTGTACAGAACAGCACTGCACAAGTATCCACACTTGTGCTGAAATGTCCAACTATGCTCGGCTGAATGTTTTGTACTACAGGAGACTCAGTTTAGCACTCAATGAGTAAGTGTCAGAGGTGACATCACCTTTTATGACGATTTTTTTTTTTTAATCTAGATGGTGCAAACACTTGGATCTGTCTAAAATAGTTGTAATTAGTGTGCAACCTCACTGAAGACTAGGCACTTCAATAGTAGAGGAATCCGGTTTTGAGGTAAAGTCAGAGTAGATGTCCTTGTGTGCTTGTGTAGTCACAGCCTAGCCAAATAGATCCTCATTCTTCCTTCCTTTCACTTTCCTCCTCTTCTCTTCTAATACATTTTCATGCATCATATTGTAAGATCAAAAGGAGTAGGAGGCAGCAGAAATTCTGTGCAGATGCTCATCATATCTTACCACAGTTTACCATTCACACAAGACATTATAGGTTCATAGGTTCATACTAGGCTATCTTGCCCAAGGGCATTTATAAGCCTAGCCCATAGTTATGTGGCTTTCGCCACCCCTTTAGTTTGAATAAAAACTATGCCTATCATTTTTCTGTGCCTCTGTCAAGCAGTGACACTGAAGTAATCCCTGGGGTATATCTGCGATCTCCCATCCATTGGTCAAGATTCCTCTTGAACAAGGCCAGCGAGGTGCTCTGCCTCACATGTACCGGGATTTTGTTCCACTGCATAGGGAGTCTCTGGGTGATGAATCTGTCCCTCCAGCACGTTCTATTTATAACCATGTCAAGGTTTAAGTCTCCCGCCCTTGTGATTCTGAGGGATCTAGATTTTTTGAGATGAAGCATATTCATCAAATCTGGGTTTGACATGGCCTTGTATGTCAGGCACAGGTCACCTCTGAGCAAGCGGTATGAGACTGAATAGAGCTGGAGTTCTTTTCAGTCGGGCAGCATAAGACATATTTTTGAGACCCTTTATCCTTTTGGTGAGGAACTTTTGGGGCTTTTCAAGCTGCAGCAGGTGTCTGGTCAGATACATTCCTAACGGGGCATTGTACTCAATCATAGGTCTAATGAGTGATGAGTACAGGGGGACGATGACCTCCCTTGATCTAGATGTGAATCCCTTCATGATCAGGTGGGCGATATAGAAGGTTTTCCTAACTACTTTAGCAACATGAGTGTCAAACGAAAGGCTACTGTCCACTTGGGTCCCCAGATCCCTGATGACTTTTTCTGTGCTCAGTGGATTGCCACCTATATGGTAGCTAGGGGTAACCTTGTTTTTCCTGAAGGGTATGACTATGCATTTTTTGGCGTTTAACTTCAGGCCATGGCTCTGGCACCAGTTATCCGTTTCTGTGAGGCCCTTCTGGAGGATATCTGTGTCAGATGTGTTTTCGACTATGGCACCCAGTTTGCAGTATTCTGCAAACTTTGTCAGCCATAACCCTCCTGTGTTTGCTTGTACTTCAGAAAAGTAGATGCCGAACAAGAGTGGACCCAGGACTGAGCCCTGTGGGACACCACTTGTGACAGGCTTTGAGTCTGACATGGCTCCAGCAACTCTGACCCTGTGGGTTCTGTCACTTAGCCAGTTTGCAACCCATCTTGTGATGTATGGGTTTACATTCAAGCTGATGAGTTTTTCGATGATACCTGAGTGGGGTATTGTGTCGAAGGCCTTTGCCAGGTCGAGGTAGGCTGTATGGACTGCCTTTCCCTCATCAATGGCCTTGGTGACTGTCTCGAAAAAGTCAACCAAGTTTAAGAGGCAGGATCTGCCTTTGACAAAGCCAAACTGGGTTGGATCCAAAGTCTGCAAGTTCCCTATCTTTATGAGTTCCATTATGATCCTCTCCATGGCTTTGCAGATAAGGCTTGTCAAGCTAATGGAGCGGTAATTTCCAGGGTCTGTGGAGGCACCGCCCTTATGAAGTGGGACCACAGTCGCCGTGCGCCACTCCTTGGGTACGTATCCTGAGGTGAGGCTAAGATTAAACAGCTGTCCTAACTGTGGGTTTAATTCCTCGTTGAGTTCATGAAGCACACAGCCGGGGACACCATCCGGTCCCATGGATGCTGTGTTTTTTGCCTTAGTGAGGGCAGTTCTCACCTGGGCGTTGGAGATGTTTGGGGGGCTACAATCCTCTGGAATAGATCTCTCCTTTTGGGGGGGGGTAGTTTGCACTGAACCTGTCAGCCAGTATGTTAGCAATGTGTGTAGGTTCAGTAATTTTCACATCATTTTGAACTAATTCTGAGCATATCTGAGAGTTTCCTCCTAGGTTTCTAACATAGCTAAAGAAGGCCTTATGATTGTCTTTAGAGTCCTTGGCGATTTTTCTCTCAATTTGCCTTGGATGATTTTGAGAGCTCTTAGTTTTTTACTTATGATCAAAGGTGTCTTACCTTTCAAGGATTTTGCTCTATCTTGTAGTAGCTTCCTCCTTTGGTTAGACCACACTAGTTTTTAGAAGTGTGAAATCGGCTTTTGAGAAGTTTTTCACTGTGGTCTTTTTTGTTTCAGGTGGGGGCGGGATGAGGACCTCCAGCGAGATTAGTTTATGATCTGATCTCACCAGTGAGGGGTATACTTACGGTGTTGAACATTTTGATCCCATGTTCGTGATGATGAGATCAAGTATGTTTTCTCCTCTTGTGGGGATGGTGACTAGTTGTTCCATGGCATTTGAGTTTATGAACTCCAGGAATCTTTGGGTTAGAGTGTTCGGGCTTGAGTAGTGTTCCCAGTCTATATTAGGGTAGTTGAAGTCACCTAGTATGATGGTGTTTGGAGATACATTTATCCCTCCAATGTTTTCAGGAAGGCCATGTGAGGTTCCTGAGTTTGAGAGGGTGGCCTGTAACATGCTACAAATTGCAGAGCAGTCTTGCCTATGGTTAATTGCACCTGGATGGTCTCCGATGCATTGCGTTGCCACCAACCTTGAGGTGTGGGTGTCCTTTATGAATATGGACACCCCTCCTTCTTGGTGTTGTCTGGATTTTGGGGCGGAACGCATGATATGAGGTGAAACCTGTTAGTGCTGGGGTGCTCTCAGGAGCCTTGAACCAGGTTTCTGTCACAGCACAGACATTGATGTTCTCCATATTGAGAAGGGCCTCGAGTGCGTGCATCTTGAGAGTGAGACTTCTGGCATTGAGCAGCATTACCCTTAGTTTTTTTCCTTTTCGGTGTTCTAGGGTGGTAGGTTTAGAATTTGAGCCTTGCCTAAAAAGGCACTATGGGTGTGGCAAGAGCCTTTGCCAATATCCGGAAGCCCAGGGGTGACAGGTGCAAGCCGTCCCTTGCAAAGCAGCGTGGCTTGTCCAGCATGTCATCCCAGGCAGACAGACATTGGATCCCCTTTGAATGACACCAGAATTTAAGCCAATTATTAAAGCTGATCATCTTATCACTGTATTGTGGCTTCATTCTAGGTGAAGGTAGGATACTGCTCAAGGTCAGGGTCATACCTGCCTGGGTTACATAATCAGAGAGCTCCTCGATGTCCCTTTTCATGTAGTCCAAGGAGGTACGTCTCAGGTCGTTGACACCAGCGTGGACAATGACTGAGTCGTACTTGTACCTGCTGTTGAGAGACCTGAGTGCTTGCGTTATGTGGCGGATTCTAGCGCCCGACAGGCATCTTACTGTGACCTTCTCCTTACTCAGTCTGGTGGCGGGGCGTCAGTGTGTCTGACTATGGAATCACCAATGACAAGTGTGTCTGGCATTTTGTTTGGCCTTAAGGGCTGTGACTGTTTGACACTCTGACTGTGTGGTCTATGTGTTGGGTCGTGAGGTGGTAGTTGTTTGGGTGTCTGCTTTGGTGGCCTCTGCTGTTTTGGTAAATTTTTGATCAGAGCCTCCGAGTATGTCTTTGTGTGAGTATGTGTATGATTTGAAGTTGTGATGGTACCATGTGTGACTGGGTATGTATTGTGTGTGGTTACCTTCTCCTCCTGTCTGGTCTTGCCAGTCCTATGTTGAGAGCTCAGCCTCCAGTTTGGCCGTATAGTTGCATCTCTCGCATGTATTTGTGTTTTGTGGGAGGAGAGGATTGTCTGTGTACATGAGGCAATTGTAACATTGCCTCAGTATTCCCAGGTTCACCAGTTGAGCTGGAGAGGACACTAGCAACTGATCCCTCGACATACTAGAAGTAGTAGATAGAGACTTTCAAAGGACTCCGGGGGAAGTGGGTTTTAGGCTGGTGGGGTACTATCTATAATAAGAGTGCTTTATCAAGGTGCAAGTACTGTAGAAGTAAGTGCTAGGCTTTACAGATAGAGAATAGTCTACTTGGGAATCAAGTAGAGATGAACTTTTCAGTTATAGGATATGCTGGTTAGATCAGCAGTACAGCTCGAGGAAGTAGTTCTAAGGGAAAATTTGAAGAGTGGAATTTAGATGGCCCGAATAGTTTAACCTTGTTTAACCACCGCTGCTCTTGTGTGCAACAGTGGCAACTCCGCGCTAACGCGCGTTTAGCGTGTTTTATAGCAGGGGGCTGAAAGGAGCTAGGAATTGGACCAAAACGACCAATGGACTACTAGTTTCTGGCTGAAACTTCACCAATTCGGACAAAAAGGCTGCTCAGTGCTTCCCACTCCCACCGGTAAGCAAAGAAACTTCCCTCCTTCCTAATAAGGCAATGGATCCATAACAGGAACTAAAAACAATGCCCAGGGATCAGCAACTCTGAAACTGGACTACTTTAGTTCAGTAAGGTGGGAAAACAAGAGATTTTTTTTTTTTTTTTTTTACAGAGACAAGGAAAAAAACACAGTAAATGCTTTTTAAGCGGCAAAAAACAGACAGTAAATGCTTTTAAGCGGCTAGCACACTAGAGTGTGTTAGCCTACAGGTAAAATTAAGCAACAAATAACTTTTTAAGAGTGCAAAACAGTTAATCAACACAAAAACAGTTTACATAGAATGCAGATCTGTATAAACAGGCTAAGATGCAGTCGCTAAGCAGTAAATATTCAAAAAGCCAGAAAAAAATACTTAAATCAGTTATAGCAAATACAGTTATAACAAATGCTCTGAAATATACTGTATATTTCCAATATGTTTGAGAAGGACAGTCAGAACACAAGAAGGTTCAGACGAAAAAGAAAAAAAAAGTTTTTTGTTTTACTTTTTGAAAAGGGAAAAAGGAGGAACAGAAGGCCTTGTCAAATGTTCTCTCTGTATTAAGAAGAATGAGCTAATGACACTAGACTGGGAGGTGTGTCACAGTAGGGGCGGGCAACTGCAAAGCCACCAAGTATAAGAGCAAGACACCAACAGGGAGGGAGGGTGGCACAAAATAAAAGCACTACAGAGTCAAATGAAAGTTTTTAAACAGATAAGGATTTGTGAAGATTCTGAATAGACAAAGTGCTTTATTTATATATATATATATATATATATATATATATATATATATATATATATATATTAAATTATAAAAACAGTAATCTGTAAAAATAATCAAAAGATACTTATATTTTGTAGCTCAGTTGCGGTTAAACAACTTCTCCAGCCTGCACTGTGTGCTGATTTATAGCTGGCTTTAGCTAGTAATAATTCAAAGGACAACACGTCTACTCTACTTTTCCGTTATTGGGGCAACAGTCATAATGAGCACTTGGAATCCTAGCACTCATTATAACGTTGATTGTTCAGCTGCTGCTGACGTGCGCACACTTATTTTCCTGTCCGATGTATAAAATGTGGTCAATCACTGTCCTCATTTGACTTACTTTATTCCAAATAATGCATGTCGACAGGGTTTAAAAGGAAGTGAATTAGCATGCATTTTTTGGAGAAAAACAAGTGTATAACTCATATGGATGCCGTTATTTATTAAATGTGATCGACTACACTTTTTTCTCCTAAAACCGCCAGTTGTAGGGAATGTGGAGGGGTGTGAGCCGACATCGAGAGAGTTGAGAGGTATATGTATATGGGACACACAATCAGATTGTGTGAAAAGGCTGGTAAATGCCATGGTCACACTTTCGGACAGGGTGAAACTGAGTAAAAGAAATGCATGCGTATGTCTTTTTTTTTTAACGTAAATCGCAGTCTCAATACTCAAAGCCTCCCCCCCCCCCCAAAAAATAAATAGACTCATGTGGTCTTGGTGGTGTTTAACATATACCTGCAATGCACTGGCTTTGCCACATGCCTACAAGTGAGTGTGCATGCGAGTGTGTGGTATGAATGAGTTGTAATATTTTCTCTATGAACTGTTAACATTTTCTTACACTTGAATTTCTGCACTTTACCAGTAGCAATACATTTAGGCACTCACACGGTGCTTATTTCTTTCCTATTTAGCTAATAAACAATCGCTTTTCATTTTTGTCTAGTTAGACTGTCATGTGAAAACAAAACAAAATCAGGAAGTACGGGGTTTTGTCCAGCCGGATTATCCCAGTAAACAAATGTTAAGTGAATAAATCAAAATTTAAGGGGTGTGATTATCAAACAAACTACACTGCGACTGGATTTATAGGTTTCCTTCAGCACAGTTATCAATTTTCCTGGTACATTAATCAAATAATTTATGACGTGCGATTGTCATAATCATGAAGTATTTATTGCCCCGATAACGGAAAAGTACCGATTTTATAAATTACTCTATTCCAGCAAACACTACAGAATTATACCAGCAGGATTTGGCTACTCGTGTATGTTTAATACCAATACATTTATGCACAGACTGTAAATATTTATTTTACAATTCCTTGAAAGCAGGTTAAAATGCCTGTTTACAGCACTTCCACAATGTACTGCTATTCACTGAAAGTTCATTTGATTATTTGGTCTCGGTCCACACAACTTTGGTACCAGCTATTTTGAGGCTATAAAATAAAAGTTAACACATTTTTTTTTCTTAACATACTTAGTTTGATTTGTAGCTACTACTAAAGCTTATACCGCATTTGCTTGTCACAGCTGTTCCGAGTCTGGAAGTGCTGTTTTGAGCATATCTCTGAAAGTGAGCATATAAACAGAGTGCCTTTGAATGTTAAAGTTTTTTCTAAGTGATTGCATTGTAGCGGTGCAGGATAACACCTTCTTCTTTCTAGGAGGGAGACATGCGGAATACATTTAAGATAACAAAACTAATTAGAAAAAAAAAAAAACAGATGCCGCTCAAGAAGACACAGCCTGTTCACAGTGAAGATTTCCGTGCTGAGTCTACAATAAAATTCTATAACTGTTTATTACGGGTGTGTAAATGGAGGTTGTGCAGCACAACCTACATACCCGTAAAACGCAAACTTTATATTTCTTCACTTCCCAGGAGGACAGTCAGTGGGTCTTGTGTTAATCTGTGTCATGTGGTGTATTGCAGAAAACCGCGCAGGTCGACACACACTTTGAATGATGCTCTTTTTTAGCATTGTTTTTATACTGCATGGGTATAAGGTCCTCTTCTCATTTTTTATGCCAGCTTCTAACCTTCATGTCCATCTCCATCCACCTCCCCCACACCTCATCTTGTGATTTTCACATCTGCAAAGTCAAATCAAACTGTACGAGGATAATTCGTTTTATATAGCTCCATGAAACAAATAAGTCCCAAACAGCACAACAGAGCTCTGTTTGGTATGCAACTGATACGGGTTTCTTAATCTCGCCACACATGTGTACTGCGTCAACTTTTACCATTTCCATTTGACAGAGTTTAAGAAAGGCAGCTTAGTCTTAATTTCCAACGCAGAAAAAAGTAAAAGTGAAACCAGAGAGCACAAAGTGACAGTTTACTCCAGTCACTCTAGTTACTCTAATTTTACGAACCCTGAACAAAGGCAATAAGTTGAGTTAAAAAAAGAAAGGGGTGGGGATGTCTCGTTTGATGCTGTAGACAGCTGTGGTGTGGTTACGCATTTTTCTGTAAGAAAAAATACACTGCCCATTATCACTTTAATTGCACATTTGTTAAAGGTTAACCATAACGGGAGAACTAAAATTACTATTCCCGGTCAGTTATTTCACAAATTACCTCAATGCAGATCACCTCACACTTGACCAGTTTCACAATCATTTGGATTTGCATTTTAGACAGTCTTCTGACAAAAGGTTAACTTACTTAATAATTCCTTGAAAGCTCTCACCAACGCGCCCAAATTATAATGGAGATGCAGTTGGAGGTGGACCATTATAAAAAAAATCATCTGACTACAACCTCCAATAGCATCTCCGATGTACTGGGCGCATTTGGCAACAGATTCTTTGGGAAGATGCACTTGATTTCAAAGGAAAAAAAAAACATGTTTTAAAAAGGAGCCGGAGCGCGCCCATGCCTAAATCCACCACTGGTGCTGCACTCGACTGTGCCATCTTAAGGATAAGATGTAAAATTGAGGACCCATCTGCCTAAGTTGGTGGTAGCTCAGGTGGATGTAAAAGATCCTGGCAGCTATCAAAATAAGTAGAAGTTTCCCAGTTCCCTGGCCAAATTTCCTCTAGTAGTATAAATACCACCTTGTGTCTCCCCTGAAAGAGGCTAGCCTAGTGGGACTAGCTTGGTTAACAAATTATAGATTTGGTAGTGAGTGAAAGTGATTTATTTTGAGTGCAGTTACTTGGCTGGGGAATTATACTTTATGGATTTGTGCCAGATAGTTTTCTAGTACATGTATACATTTTAATTTAGGGGCAGTAAGTCATTGTGATTAGGTACAGTCTTGAGAACTATATCCAGTGTAGTTATTTTAAGGTTGTACGGTAATATTGTAGACTGTTCTAGTATCATTTATTTACATGTACATGCATATTTTTTGATTTTCACTTAGGATAGTAAGATATGAAATTGTAAAAAAATGTATAGGTTGTTAATCATTAATTTTCATTTTTAGTTTGTCATCATGTGATGGCATATTTTTGTGTTTAACACATGATATGAGTTTATTTATTCTGAAGAGGTTCTAGCTATTAAAAAGAAGAGTGCATTCACCATATAATGTTTTTGTTGATGTGATTCATTGTTCTACACTGCTGGATTACATGCATTAATACATGTGTATGCCTTCTGTCGTTTTTAATTTCTCTAAGTCTTTTGGGTTTCTGATACTGTAACTGAAATGAATCCCATTCCTAAGTCAAAGTACGATTAAAGTTCATGAAATTAGTATTGTTTCACTCTTTGTTAGCCAAAAGTGCTCTTCGCAGCAACCGCAATGTGCCCAGTAATGACTTCTGCAACTCGTATGGCATTACATGAATTGGTAACATACCTAAATATGATTGTAAATTTTTTGTAAGACCAGTTGCTCCTACTACTATTGGAACTGTCTGGTGTCTTTCATCCACATGGCTCTCATTTCTGCCTGCAGCTCAAGGTATTTTATGACTTTGGTCTCCCTCTGTTACGCAAGATACTGTAGTGACTAGGTGTGGCGATTTCCATGATCAATGCTACTTTTGTCTTCTTTTCTTGGACCACTATCTGTTTTTTTAGCATCTATCTTTTGAACTGTTGTCATTGGGTGATCCCATGTGCTGTAAACTTAATCTTTTTCTGTGATTCTTTGTGGCTCATGTTTCCAGTGTTTTTCAGCCACTCTAATACCGTATCTCCAGTGTAAAACTCTCCACTTTATTATACCTTTCAGTATACAGTCCCTCTGCCATTAGTGTCGCAACAAGGTGTGTGACTGTTTCCAATTCGGTTTTACAAAACCTACAATCTCAGTTTCTCCCACATGTTCAGTGGACTTTGTAAAGCAGCTTGTATGTAGCCCACTATCTGCGGCTGCCAATGTTAGCCTTTCATTTCTTGATGTGAATTCACCTCTCCTTAACCATTCCTGCATTAATTTTTGATCAACATGAGGCTCTTTCAGAAGTTTTGTATACTTACAACTATATTTATGTTTTTCCACATTTCTTGCCTTCTCATCTGGTCCTTCACCTTATATTCTTTTGTTTTTAGGCATTCAGTTGCCTGGTTTTTATCTGCTTCTGGCTTGATTTCCATTCCTGCTTAATGTCGATATGCTTCTGCTAAATTAAGCAGAGATGTCATCTTAGATTTTCCTCATGTTTCAAAACTTTCACTACGTTTGGATCCTGTGGGGTCAGCAGATGTGTGGAGTCCCATGATTGCAGATCTATACATGTAATCAATTTTCAAGGGGGCCCATCCCTCCTTCGGAACGGGGAATATATAATCTTGGTATACACTGATTTTTATAAATAATTTGATGCGTATGAAGCACCCTTGTTTTAATATCCAATCTATCCAACACTGTTTGGTGTGTGTATGTATGTATGATAAATAAATATATATATTTATTTATTACACAGATATATAATTACACATTTACACATGCAAGCATGATGTACCAAAACATTTGTTTCCATAAGTGTCCAGGCTGCTGTTTAATAATATCTAAACTAGGCTTGCTTTAATGTAATTTGGTAGTGTTTTCCATGCAACAGCTGCTTTCTTGAAGAACCAGTTAATACACTTCTCATTCCTGTATAATCTTCTACATAGGTTGCCTGATAATTCTGTACTACTTTTTGTTAACCCTAAACCTTCCCAGAGGTAGTTGTCTAAATGGTATATATACTTGAATAAGGTCTTCTCTTGAATGTCTGTGAGACACTGTACAAGGTCGGATATTTTAGTCTTTCATAATAACTTAAATTTTCACATCCCATGGATGCCCTTGGTATATTCGGCTGTATGCTTTCCAGTTTGCACATGTTTGTTTTCTTATAAGGTTTCCATATTGTTCCATAGTCACGTTTTAGTCTAATGTAACTAACAAACAATGACTTCAACATTTCTGATTTCCTAGACTTCATAAGCCTTTTTAATACAACCTGTAGTTCTGTAACTATCATTAACCATTTGGTAGATATGATTAGAACTCAAAGCTGGATCTGCCCATGTACCCAGGTCCTTAAATGAATCCACAGTTTCAATCATTGTGTGCTGTACTAAATATTCACCTTTCACTTACTGTCACCCAAATCTTGTATGCTTAGTTTTTGATGTATTTGTTAGCATATTATTCTCCTGTGCTCAAATGTTCAATTTAGTCAAGTTCTTTTGCGGACATGCCTTATCTGTAATTCACATGATCAGTTAAACTAATTTCAAGTCATCTGCATACAGACTGTAGAATACCTCAGATGAAAAGAATTGATGTGAAAGATGCAATCTAAACAAGTATGGGTCTAGGACAAGGCCTTGTGGGACACCTTGACTGTAAGCAAGAATTTTACATGTCCAATTTCTGTGTGATGCTTGCCATGTAGCTCTCAATCTTATCGAGCGTACATCAATACCTAGTTGTTTTAACTTGCTGATCAGTGTTTTATGTAAGACCCTGTCAAATGCATCATTCATAGTTGTTATATTGTTATAGGAAATCATGTTACAGGTAGCAGTATATCTATTTTCAACAAATGTATGTAATATATGGTTTCAAGTCTCAGCCTTTCCAGTTCTCCTTTATTTTTCCACAATATGATGGTAGACTCGAAGGTCTTATAACTCTAGGTTTGTCCTACACCCCCTTTCCCTTAAAGACAGGTTTAATACATGCATGTCTCAACTCTTAAGGAATCTCCCAATATTTATACAACGTAGCAAATAGATATAATATAAGTTCTTGCTAAAGTTTTCTCTGGTCATTATTGCAAATTTTGTCTCCTCCCATTGCTTTGTTTTGATCCAGTTTGCATAGTTGTTTTTCAGTATAACCTAAGTTGATTAGAGTATCTGATGTTACCTCACCTGGATGTCAGTAGGATAACTTGTCACCCACTTTGTGGAGCCAAGCTGTTTAGCATAAGATTTTGTAAATATATGTATAATCTGTTGTGCCTGGAAGTGAATTTTAGAATCTGCACACAGTTTAAGTTGAATGACTTACACCTTCCCCATCTCTTGTGTGTCTAAAATGATTTCCTATTATGTTTAATATCTTCATTTTTTTCTTGATATGGTCTCACACTGTGCATAATTTGTTTGCCCAATTTGTTTTTCAGTTTTCAAAGTTGTAGTTCAACCTCTCATTCATTTCTTCTATTTTTGAATGTCTCACCTTAATGAAGTATTTTGTTCTTATGGATTTATAACTTCCTGACATTGTGTGCCTAGATCGATCTTGATAATTTTTTTCTTTTTTATTTTTTACATTCAAAACAATTATATATTTTTTTTTTGACAGCAACTGAGAATGGAAGAACTCCATTGCTGTTATCTCGCTATGTTAAATGAGTTTTAACATAGCGAGATCTTTTTTAAAAAAAAAAAAAAAAAAAAAAAAAAAGCAACAGATTTTTCCTTTCTCTGTTGGTTCCACACACACAGTTATGATGTACTGCATAACCATACGCATGCGCAGTACTTCAGAACTGCCGCAGAATACTGGACAGCTGCAGAAGGGCAGCAAGGAGGCATTATACAGTGCCATTATTTAGGAAAAGTATTTTTTTTCTTAAATGTCATTGTATAATAGCAATAACCCACTTCTGGGTGTGGGTAATGCTGGATTTACCCACGGTTGTCTTTGTTTGGCCACTCGGGCTTCATCCTCATGACCAAACCACACCAACTGTGGGTAAATCCAGCATTACCCAGACATCACCCCATGGTCACTGCACGTCACTGGTGGTAAAGCTAGACTTGCATTAACAGTTATATCTTTAGGAACACAATGGGGGGGATTCAGTAATCCTCCGTGTAGGACGAACAAAGTCCTACTCTGAGACTGCTGTGTAAGAGACGTCAGAGTGTCATGCATATGCATGAGGGCACACTGACTCACCTCCCAGGCTAACACGGAGCGTGTAGGAGTGCAGGGGGCATGTCGGACTGCCGAGCAGTCCAAATATCCATGCCCCTGCAAGTGCCTAACTCTGCAAATGTCAGCAGATATGAGTGTATTCGCTCAAATGTGTATACCCCCAACACTACACTCCCCCACATTATAAATGAAATAGAATGTAAAACAATTTTTTTTTATTATTCACGATGTAGCTGCCCGTATTTGCGCGGGTGTGCCCATTGCTTAGCTACAGTTAGCAGGTTAGATCTTGAAGAGGATAATAAACCACTAATATGCAAATTAAGCCAAATAGCAATAGTGTAGTGGTAGAACCTTCACCCAAAAAGGAGGCATTACCGGTTCGAGTCCCACCACTCCCCTCTCCTTTTTGAGTAGGAAATCCGTGCATTAAAATAAACCCTGACATTTACCTTCTAAATCATATTAAAATGCATCGAAATGCCCTATGTAATAGTGAACAATATTATAAATACATATAAGAAAGTGAAACGTTCATGCATAATAATGAATGCATAAGTAACCTCTCAAGCAATGTGAAGCACTGCTAAGCAACATTTACCAGTATTAAGCACATTTAAGAATAATTGCCCATAGCTAAGCACTGCTTTAACGCATCGCGCCAACTAGCGAAAACCAAACATGTTTGTGTGGAGGTGCGCACCGCGCTAACTAGCGCAACATATTACAACATAGAGCAACTTCGAGCAACGTTGGGCAAAGCTGAGCAAAGTCAGCTAAACACAGCCACACCCCTTACTGGTCAGGCCAGTAGTAAAATAAAAAAGCAATGACAGGTCTCGAACCCGAGATAGTGTGCACCATAAACACAGTACTAATCCACTAAGCCATGACAGCATTTGATGTTCATGGACTGTTAACACACATACATATGAATCCAAGATTACCCAGTGCTAAGCAGGTGTGCACTCAGTTGAGAATTTTCAAATCTGGCCAATCACGTGCAGGAAATGAGGCATTTAAGCTCCATAGGCGGGAATACTCTCCATAACTGGTTGCAGCTCCCATCTGCAGGCAGCAATGGCTGGTGTCTGAGAGGGCTCTCACTTCTGAGCACAACAGTGGGGCATTGAGGAGTCAAAACTGATGGTTTGGCTCCTTGTCCATTGTCATGATGCTAGACTCCTGCAGGGCCAGTTCCAGGGCACGGAATACAAAGCAGAGGCCTGGAACCACCTTCCACGTGAACTCACCAGTGCCACAGGCGTTCCTCTGACTGGTGAGTAGGTCAGACATCACCATGCAGACCTGAAGAGATGCAAGTAGGCCCTACTGAACCAGTGGATACAGGAGGCCCGTGGGATACAAAATGCCCCACTACTGAGTAGGTAGCCATGGACTGAAGTATGTAAAAATTGCTAGTGTAGCCGATAGTATGGATATGTATGTCTCAATATAACTTCATTTACTTCACAGCTGCAGGTGTCCATGCTGCGAATCAGCAAGCCTATGCAGATAGGCTGCTAAGGCTGTGCCACCAGGCAGGTTAGTAATTTTTCTGCATGTACTGCTTATAAATAAGTGAGAGAGCCTGGCTAAAAGTGTCCCAGCCCAATAATAAAGGTATAATAAGTCCTGAATTATTTCCCTGCATGTATTGTTATATAGAATAAGTGAGAGAGCCAGAAAAAGAATGTTGTAAACCATAAATGAAGGTATAATACATCCTGAATAAGATGTCTGCATGCACTGTAATAACAAATGAGAGCCACTAGAAAAGTTTGTAATTTAATAAAGGTATAACACCTGTAGTGTGTCTGTCACTGTCTTTGAAATGTAGATGTACTCTTGCAGTATAGAAATAGTGTTGTATTAAGCGCTGTCAACCCACACTTGGGTAGGCCCATAGAAAGAGTATGAAGGGAGTGGCAGTATCTCAAGCATATATACAGTCCTCAACTGTAGTTTCAACGCTGGCATGTATAGGTAAATCTGGCACATGAGTAGCTTGTAATTGTGTGCACTGGAAATGTCAGTGTGCTGCAAAAAATGTTGGGGCTGTTAAAATTTAACTGGTAATGTCACCTGAACATATACCGATATGTAGACATATGAATATAAATAAAACATATAAATACGTAGCAGTAACATCTGCATCCTGGACAGTTCGTATATTAGATACAGGTCAGGTACATAATTAACTAGCAAAACACATCCCACAATGTACTGGACCTTGCCCAGTGTAATAATACATGTAATGGATATATACCTGCAGTCAATAGGAATGTAGTGTAAACTATAAGTTCATACAAGTTGTTAATGGAGGTATCTTTTTACACCCTACTGTATGTGCATAAACAATGTAATTCCACACCTCAGTGGGTATGTGTAATCTCAATGGGTATGTGTGATCTCAAAACATTTGTTGGGACATATGTCCAATTGGCTTATAAATATCTGCATAACTTTGCATGTGCCGTGTTTAGACACCACAATCTTGGTGGCCTGTTGCCCCCAATCATTCCTGCATGCTGTTAGAATGTAAACTGTCATTCAGTATATGCATGTGTTGGAATGTCCACGGTTGTTCAATATATGCATGTGTTATGTTTGCTGTTCAACTGTTGGAACTCTGTGTTGGGTTAATGGGAATATCACTGCCTGCTTTTACAACTAATTTGGAATGCTGTTGGCTATGTTGTCATTAAATACACTAAACACAGAACGTATGGGAAGGCCGGTCCCAGTGGACCCACCTGGCACCAGCAGGTCCGGTGCCCAGCCTGGGACCCCCTCCTCCATAGGTCCTGTGCCACCTTCGGTTGGAAGTGCTGCAGGGGATGGGGCTCATCCCCCCCCCCCGTGCAAGCGTGGCCAGAGGAGGGCCACTTGTCACCCTCTGAAGGGTCAGGGCTGTGGTGCATAGGGAGATCCAGTGTTCAGTCACTGATCCTCTATGCCAGCTCGAGGCAAGAGTGGCACGACTCACAGGTGAGCCTGCCCCTCCTACGCAGCACCCAGCACAGCCAGCCTCCGGTCTGTGAAGGTGCAGTGGTGACTGCCCATGGGTGGGGATCTCAGTTCCACTGTTACCATCTGTGGGCTTATGGGCTTGCGATTTCCAAACATCCTTCCCCGTCAGTTGTGTTCACCCACCCCATGTGTCATATTCCGCCCCTGTATGCGTCTTGTCTGTTTACCTCCCCAACCTACCTCCCACAACATACCTACTTCCCCTACCTCACATTCCACTCTCACCTGAAAAAAAAAAATGGGCAATCTGCTCCTACAAAAAAATTATGCCCTATACATAGCTGCCCATTTTACACAAATGTCCACTGGACACAGACACTGAAATTCGTTGTCCTCACCCCTCTCTCAAGGGTGGAAGGCTTCAAAGTTCCCTCCAAATTACTAGTATATGCACAGCTGTTGCTGTTAAAGAAATGGGTAGCTATGGACCTTCCTTACACCCGAGCTGTTTTCCCTACTGTGTTTCCCTCTGTGCTCCTTTTTCACCACTTTCCTGTCTCCCCGTTTTCTTGAGCACTGGGTTAGCGGGAGTAAGTGCTTGTAAGCAGTAGTAAGCGGGTTTAAGCACGTATGCACATGTGTGCGCTTAGTTAAGTATTGCTAAGCGTCGCGCAAACCTGCTTACAACTGCTTAAAAGTGCCTTAGTCAGCCTGCATATGAGGGGCCTTGTTCTGCTCAGCAACAAAATAAAACACCACTGCCAGTCTCGAACCCCGAACTTTGGACACACAAGACTGCATGATGTACCACTAGGCCACAGTAGGTATACAGCAAGATGTTGCTGAAATATATATATCGTGCATCAGAATGTGTGAATGTAAAGGAAAGGTAGGAATGCCGTAACACAAACCCTGTTCTGTGGAACTATACCAGCAGTTGTTGTGGAATTACATTACATGACTGATAACAGAACCAGACATTCTAGCAGTAAATACTGTTACAGCAGCACTTCACAACCCCCACACAGTACCATAGCAGGACAATTCCCACACAAATGTACAAAATGCCAGTGTGTTCAATGTACAGCAAGTATGTAGGTAGGCATACTCAGTACTGGAATTGTCCAGTTTCATGAGCACCCTGTGATAATGTCAACAAAATAAAAAGCACAAACACTGCAGAAGTGAGTACATTAATATCAATAGTACAGATGTTCCCAAACAGTTCATGTGCCAAATGGAAACATCTCTAACTACATATGTATGGCAGCTAATTGTAGATGTAAAGAAACTCCATACTCAATCTTGTGTTAGCATTTCTAGAGATAAGTACAATTTTACACTGTTGACTGTGTACTAGAGGCAACATTCAGGTCTGCGTACAACCTACAAATAACTGGCTACACCCTTAGCAACATTTAGAAGACTTATACCAACCTTCCGACGTGCACTACGGTGTCCACAGCAAACCAGCATGGGCCCCACTTTGGAAAGCTGAAAGGCCTATGCCTACCTGACGTAGCAATTTATAGCATTGGGTTGCTATGACAGTGAGTACTGCAATTACCAAATGGTGGCCACCAATTGGTGCAGAGGCCATCACATGCACATGTGCAGATACCTCTAAAAGCAGGCTATCCTTGCTGTTCACACATGCAATCATTTCATTGCAGCCACAGAGAGAGAGCGCGAGAGCAAGCAAGCAATAAAGAGAGACGCACACAGACAGACACCGGCAACAACAACAGCAAAAATAAAATCAACATAAAAAAAAAAAACATAAATCAATTTACTACTACACACACGGAACGTAATAATACAAACCCATACAAAGTAAAGGTATGTAACTGATATGTATTTACTGGCATGTAGTAGATGTTTTTGAAGAGTACTCCACATACTTTCAATCATCCGTATGTGGCAGCAGTACGTATCTATGCACAGATGCCCTGCATAACTACTGCCATGGAGAAATCCAGTGTGTTGGTGTGTGCAGTGGGATATGACTGTGATATATCTAGTTCAGCATTAAATGTCCAACATCTGATCCATGTTATCTGTGTTCTGTACAGTAGTGTGTACAATGGCTGTTTGGGGGAGTAGCGCGTACAGTTATATAAACAAGGATGTGACAGAGTAACAAATGCATGATAGTCATAGTAACGTGTAGCTTAGCATTGGCAACAGCTGTACCAGGCTAGTATGCTAAACTAGCATTTGCAGCTATATATACACCCTATAATATTACTGTGTGCTCACATGTGACACCTGTATGATGCAGCAAGGCCCAAGTCAGCCATGAGGTCCATGGACTTAAAACAGTGTGGACCTTGTGTGTGTATGGCACACACATACATACGGAGAGATCTGTGTCAGATATATTGGCATCTGTACATGTGCATAGAGCAAGGGACATACTGCAACTGTTTGTGAAGGTTGGACATATATATGTTGAAGGTTATGTGCATACTTCTATGTAGGTTGTAGTGTGTGGCACACAAGACCGCATACAGTGCTGGTATAGGACATGTGGTGGTTAAATGCTGTGGGTATGAATTGTCAGGTTTGCAGTGCTGCAGCCAGTGAGGCCTGCTAAAGCTACATGTGCTAAGAACGCCTTCAGTGCATTCTGCACAACACTGTGTAATATTAGTACATAACAGTATACCTCGCAACCTTCGCATAATTGATATTCCCACCATGAAAGGTGGACCGTATATGTGCCTATATGGATATCTATATACACCAATGTATGTTTATATTTGTGTGTATTTTTATATTATATATATATATATATATATATATATATATATATATATATATATATATATATATATATATATATATATATAGAGAGAGAGACAGGGTCATATTTACTGCGACAGATGCCTGGTGACAAAGCCATGGTCTGAAGCTCATTGTTGAAACTGCATTGACATCCCTTCTGGCAAAAACTCTGTACCCAGGAACTACCACATAGGTGGTTGTCTACTTGACACCGAAAGTGTGATAGAGACCATGGTACACAGGTGAACAGTAGTCTCCCTTTTGATAATCAGTGTGACACACAAGTCATGTAATCTGTCTACCTGCCACACCTCATCACAAAAGGTGTGTCATCCAGGGAAATATAAGTCAGTGTTCCCCTCTACTCGTCACACATAAAGCCCATTATAGAGTATAATGTTCCATGTGGTATGTAACTCACAAGACATCCACAGCAACTGGAAACGACAAAGACATACCTTACAAAGAGTAATACCAGCCTCAAACAGATGCCCTATGCAGACCATCTCACAAACCCACAACTACACAGTTGTCGCATACTGCCTACCCAGAGATGACCTCTGCCTAAAATACTAAGCTATGTAAAAACCAGAGCTGTTGGACATGCTGCACGTAAACAGATCACAATCTCTACAAGCTACACGCTCTAGGGACCCAAACCTTTTGACCACAATAAACAACACATGCTGGAGTGATAGATTTCTCAGAGACATCCCATACTCTGGAACAAACCAACTGTCCATAGCAAACAAAGCTCCTAATTAGCAGTAGTCATAAATAATCATGATTGTATGGAAGATGTTGAGTACACCCAGGCAATCACCTCTGTCTCTGCTTGACAGGGCCACATGAAATGCAATGGCCTGTGTGTCAAAGGCCAGGGTAGCGTATGGCTAGGCTTCTATAGGCCCTAGGGCCAATAGCCTCTTACCTACGTATGATGTGATATACACCCACATGTACTTGTTGCAATAATTGCTATGCAAGTTTTACTGAGTGTGATGGTGAATGTGTTGGTGAATGTGTCAGTTTTTGTGGCGGTGAATGTGTCAGTTTTTGTGGCGGTGAATGTGTCAGTTTTTGTGGCGGTGAATGTGTCAGTTTTTGTGGCGGTGAATGTGTCAGTTTTTGTGGCGGTGAATGTGTCAGTTTTTGTGGCGGTGAATGTGTCAGTTTTTGTGGCGGTGAATGTGTCAGTTTTTGTGGCGGTGAATGTGTCAGTTTTTGTGGCGGTGAATGTGTCAGTTTTTGTGGCGGTGAATGTGTCAGTTTTTGTGGCGGTGAATGTGTCAGTTTTGTTTGTTTGATAGCTTAGTGGGAAACTGTTTCTGTCATGGTATTATGTGTCCTAGCTGTGATCCCAGCAAAGTATGTGTATACAATTGCTAGGCTGAAAAAGCAGTATGCCATATGTTCTGACATAGTCCTTTGTTGTCGACCTGGGGTGCCCATTGTAGGCTAAAGCAGTACATGCATGCTTATTGAGTGTTATTGCTGGCGAATCCAGCCCCTGTATGAACTGTAGTACTACCTGAAGCTGTATGCCTAAACAGCACAGTATGGTGTATGTCCACATTGATTGGAACCACTGTTCCATGTGTTCCCTGTAGACCTCGCAGATTACATACCTCAAGCATACGGTCTTGTAACTGCTGACACACAGTATTGTAAGGTACACAAGTAAAGGTCATCTGTGTTGCCATTACCTATGTGTCTGGTATGTATGTGTGTGTGTGTGTGTGTGTGTGCTTGTACCATGGCCTCGGTCATATGTGTGTTACAGGGTATAACTGCTTAGCTAGCAACATGTATAGTGTAGTACAGCAGTATCCCACTTATATTCACGAATGTGCACATATGTTAGGCAGGGGTCTGCCATCCACGACTACTGTGGTATACTGGTGATACTGTCACTGGACTTTACAATCATTGCAATGGATTGCACTTTTCATGATGCATTAGCATGATATATACCTCCTGTGTCTAGGTTGTGCATTGTGTCGCATACAGTGTGCCATGTACTGTTGTATAGTGTTACATACTGTTGTAAGTTTTTTGCTGTGCAAAACGTGGTTTGATAGTGTGTCAGGCAGTTGTGGGTTGAGTACTGACATGTGGTATTGAAAGTGTGTATCTTCTGACAGCCAATAGGTTGCTATATATGTTAGTTAATTGATATCTGCACATTAGAAATATACGTGTGCCTCATGACTTGCTTACACATATTGTTTCATTGTCTTCCAGGGTTATGTCCTACCATCGTAATCCCGCCTATAGCACGGCGGAGTAAGAGGTTATAATATCCAGCCTGGTGCAGCAGTATGCCCTGCTGTTCTTTAAAACCAGCCAGGACCAGCATGAGCGGACTGCACTGTGGCAAGATCTTGCCCGTCGGGTAAATGACATAGGCATGCATAACCGGACATACGAGCAGGTACACCATCAATGCAATGATTTAATTATACATGTCCAGCAGCGTGCGTCTGATATCCGCAGACAGCAGCTTGCCACAGCTGGGGGTTGGCCATCCATCCCACCTCACCAGAATGGAGGAGCTGCTCCTGAGCCAGGTGGCTCCTGGCCAACAACAACCCCAACAACTAACGTGTGTCATTATGGAGGCCAGAGTCACCCAGCAAGTTAACATGGAGCGTACAGGTAACATGGCATACCTGTAGACTATTGTTAGAGCATGCTAATGTGAGATGTGTACTGTGTAGTTAGACTATGTGGTGCCTAGTGTTGTGCAATAGTAACAATTAGGAATACAATCTGTAGGCTTGTGACTGTCAACCATTGTACTACTGTACGATTGAAAATGCACAGTAACAATACCACAGTTGCTGCCACTGACAAAGTGTCTCATATCCTTGTAGGTCCCTCTGGTGTGACAGCAAGGCAAGCCGACCCATGCTGGTGAGTGTTTTTCCTTTAATACTGCTAATTAAATGTGCATGTCGTAGGTGAGGTGTAGGCCATGTACACAACACACATGCACATAATGCATGCTGTGCATGTTTACTGTGAGACTATGCACATCCCAGTAATGTGGGTAGCTGCCTAAAACACATACAATACACAGAATATTCCACACAATTGTGGCAACACTGATGTGGACATTGGATAGGCAGAGTCTATACACGTGCACACAACATACACAACACTGGCATATGCAGTACACGTTAACATGCTGCACATGGCATATTCAGACGCCCGCTGTAAGGTCACACTACAGTATCCCACACTTCATCCACACAGCACGCATAATATACCTGAGGGGTAGCCTCACATGTGGCTGTACGACTCTCTTCGACATATTACACATTCATGGTAGGCAATGCCCCCTATTGTGCACCTCACAAACCCATGTAACAACTGGCTGAAATGTAGCCATGGTACTGCAGTTCCGGTACAGCATGGTATGTGCTGGTCTGGCACACATTAGTAGCCTTGAGTGACCACTTGATGCTGCATGATGGTGGCTCATGGTAGTACACCCCATCCCGTTAGTGACCACAGTACTACACGTAGCATTACCTGCTATGCACCTCAGTGTTGTGTGTGTGCAAACATAGGCACCTATACACAATGTGCATAGCAATCCCCATTTGTACAAAGTGACACATACATGTCTTGTAATGCTATTGAGTGTGTAGGTCACTTGACACACACTGCGTCTGTGTGATGTTGCAGTTGTGTTGCATCATGCCATGTCTGGCACTAGCATGTCCACAATATGTTCTACACTCACCATAACCACTGTACAATGGCCATGTTGAGCAATGGTATTCCATCAGGTAAACATGCACCACTCATCCTGTGTGTATACATAGCATGCATAGTGGCCCTATAACTTGGACCGAACCACAAAAGGAGGGGGAGTATCAATATTCATCAAAGCTACCCACCCCTCCAGGTTGGTGGCACAGCACGAAGCATCAGAGACTATCCATGTGCAACTAACTGTGGGTAAAACTGCCTTCCAGTCTATAGCCTGCTACAGACAACCCTCCCAAACACAGGAACCACACTCTGCCTTCCTGAGAATACTGGACAATATGAAGGTCTCTCCAAACACCATTATATTGGGCAACTTCAACTACCCAAACTTAGACTGGGAGCATTACTCTAGCTCCAACACCCTAGCCCAAAGGTTCCTAGAATTTTATAAACTCAGATGCTATGGAACAACTTGTTACCACTCCCACAAGAGGGGAAAACATACTGGACCTGATCATCACCAACATGGGGACACTATGCTCCAGACCAGACGTGTATCCCTCACCGGTAAGATCAGACCATAAACTAATCTCACTGGATATTCACATCCTGACCCCACCCCCCTGCCCAGAAAACCACAGTGAAACTTCTCTAAAGCAAACTTCACACTCCTCCAAACAGAGGCGAAATTCTTCAAAGCCCCCGGGCCTGTGAAAAATATGGCCCAGACCGCAGAATCCTTTATAAACGCATTCTATGAGCACCTTCAGGAATGCATGGATCATGCAATCCCAAATAAAACCAAGACCCAATCCTCCAAAGGCAGAAGTCCTGTCTGGTGGACCCCAGCCATAAACAAACTATACAATAGAAGAAGGAAGCTACTACATGATAGAGCAAAATCCCAAAAAGGAAGGCATCTCTGATCAGTATTAGCAAAAAACTAAGGGCACTCATAAAATCGTCTAAGGCCAGCTTCGAGAGAATTGCACAGGACACTAAGAATAATCACAAGGCTTTCTTTAGTTATGTTAGGAACCTGGGTGGGAATTCCCAGATATGCTCAGAATTAGTCCAAAATGACAAAAAATACACTGAGCCCACAGACATTGCCAACATCCTAGCTGACAGGTTCAGTGCAAACCCCCCCCCTCCCCACCAAAAGGGCAAATATCTATCCCAACAGAGTGCTGCCCCCCTGACATCTCAGATGCACAGGTAAGAGCCACCCTCTCAAAAGCAAAAAACACAGCATCAATGGGACCAGATGGTGTCCCGGGCTGCTTCCTACATGAACTCCAAGAAGAGCTAAATGCAAACATAAAACTACTGTTCAATCTTAGCCTTACTACAGGATATGTACCCAAAGAGTGGCATACAGCAACAGTGGTCCCTCTCCACAAAGGTGGTGCCTCAACGGATCCTGGAAACTATCGCCCCATAAGCCTGACTAGCTTGGTCTGCAAAGCTATGGAAAGGATCATCATGGACCTCATAAATAAAGATATTGGGGACCTGCAGACACTGGATCCTACCCAGTTTGGCTTTAAGGGCAGATCCTGCCTCTTAAACCTGGTCGATATCTTTGAAACAGTCACCAAGGCCATTGACGAGGGGAAGGTGGTCCACACAGCCTACCTGGACCTCGCAAAAGCCTTCGATACAGTACCCCACTCTGGCATTATAGATAAGCTCACCAGCTTAAATATAAACCCCTATGTCACTAGATGGGTTGCAAACTGGCTCAAGGACATAACCCACATGGTTAGAATTGCTGGAGCCATGTCAGACTCCAAACCAGTTACAAGTGGCGTCCCACAAGGCTCAGTCCTGGGACCTCTCTTGTTCTGTATATATTTCTCGGCGGTGCAGGCCAACACGGAAGGACTGTGGCTGACCAAGTTCGCAGATGACTGCAAACTGGGCGCCATAATCAACTCTCCAGCCGACACAAGCGTCCTCCAAAAGGGCCTCATAGAAACAGACAACTGGTGCCAGAGCCATGGCCTCAAGCTAAACGCCAAAAAGTGTATAGTCATCCCCTTTGGCAAAAACAAAGTGCCCACAAATTACCACATAGGTGGTAATCCATTAAGTACAGAAGAAGTCATTAGGGACCTGGGGAGCCAAGTTGATAGCTATCTCTCATTTGACAACCATGTGGCCAAAGTGGTTAGAAAAACATTTTATATAGCCCACCTAATCATGAAGGGATTCCCATCTAGATCAGGGGAGGTCATCGTGCCTCTTTACTCGTCCCTCATCAGGCCCATAATTGAGTACAATGCCCCTTTTGGGATGTACCTTACCAGACACCTGCATTAACTGGAAAGACCCCAAAAGTACCTCAACAGGATCAAAGGGCTCAAACAGATGCCATATGCTGCCCGGTTAAAGAAACTCCAGCTCTACTCAGTGGCATACCGCCTGCTCAAGAGGCGATCTGTGCCTGACGTATAAAGCCATGTCCAACCCGGAAGTAATGGACATGCTGCACCTCAAAATCCAAATCCCATCGAGCTACGCGCTCGAGACTTTAACCTCAGCACTGAAATAAATGGGACATGCTGGAGGGACAGATTCATAACCCAGAGGCTCCCTTCACTCTGGAATAAAATCCCAGTCCAGGTTAGGCAGAGTCCCACATTGACTGTCTTCAAGAGGAATCTTGAGTGGATGGGAGATCGTAGGTTTACTCCGGGTATCACTTCTGTGTCACTGTTAGACAGAGGCACAGTATACTAACCTCAAAAAAAGCATAGCAAAATTAATTTAAAATGGGTGGCGAAAGCCAAACACACTCTGGCTAGGCTTATAAATGCCCTAGGGCAGATAGCCTAGTATGAACCTATATGCTAATCCTGTGTCCACAATTATCTGCTGAAGACACAGGCACTCTAATCAGAAATGGGTATCTGTGACACACACATACACATCCAACCATGGTATGTATACCTGTGAGAGATGGTGCACAGAACATTGCAGAGCTTATAAAACTTGCACAGCACGGTAGTGTCCATGTACACGGTGTTCCAGGGTGAGGGCAATCGCTGAACCACAACACACATGCATCAAAGACATGTATAGTGTTATTGGCAAGGGCTGTCAACGCCCGCACTGAATGCTGTTGGGGAAACGCACGTCCTGCATGCTGACACGTGTGATATACTGTTTGCCTTGTGATACTGTACCCCACCATCACCTGCTATTGAGTATGTTCTGGATTGTTGGTGGTGTGTGTTTTTTAGTGATGAGTGCATGTGTGCCGATATCATGTACAGGTCGTAAAGTGTTTCCTGTCTTCCTCTCACAGGTGCTGACTTTGGGCTGGTTCACTGCAGCAGGGTGTGACTGATCCACACAGTCTACCAGTTTTTGCTATGCCTCGAGCCACATATCACTGTGTATGTTTAATTATTGTTAGATTGATTATTGCTAGCACTTGATATGCCACTACCTCACTATATGCTGCTAATATTGTAACAATACAGTATGTTTAAGAGCAGGCCTTGCTCACTGTTTACTGGTATTACTGAACTTTTGTTAATCTATAAGTTGTTTATCAGCTTAAAAGATGTTTACCAGAATGTGGGGATTTCAAACAAACTATCACAAGGTTGTGAGCTAACTGTTCTTTGAAAAAGGGAAGTAGGGCACAAGACCAGACATTACGAGGCTCGTTTACAACTTAGGAAAGGATCTGTAATTTTCTAAAATATTCCATCAACTCATGATGAGCCAGTAATGTCAGATTTTTCTACAATATTCCTTCAACTCATAAAGACCTATAAAAGCTCAAAGGCTAAAATGGAAATCATCATCCGGATTTGATCACAGCACCAGCCTGATCTGAGCTTAGAGACATTTCGCTAGTGTTGGCCTTGCCTTGACTGAACAGATAGCTGCACTGAATATGATTTAAAGTTTCCCTATCAGTGGCAAAGATGAATTTGTTTATGTATATGCTTCTAAGTACATGATCTATTAGTTTTTTCTGTTTATTTAGTATTAGCTTTACTGTTTATTTAAAAAAGTTTTGCTTAATAAATTGTTAAGTTTGAGCCTTGGTGTCTTGTGTCATTTCTACTCCTGTATTAACCTCAGATTTTAAAGTAACGGACTAGTTCACTTGGCGTAGTTGGCAGGATCTTGGGTTTACAGTGGAAATGTCACAACAACCAATGTTTTTTCCTTTAAAACACCTAGGCATAGGGAAGAAGGATGCTGCATCAGGCACCTCAAAGAAGTTGGGAGTTGATACTACATTGACAGCATTATTTGGGAAGTGGGATCCTCTTGTTAAGGTATTAAGTCAAGTTTCACCTCCTCCTTCCCCAAAACCCTTGCAGGAAAGACCTAAGGCAGACCCTGATAGTCTAGATAGAGCTTTATCGGAGCTAAAATTGAATGATAAGGGGAAAAAGGTGAAGGAAGGGGTGGGAGCAGCCGGATATCTGTTCTTTGAAGTAATTCAGGAATTAGACAGAGATGTAGAGAAACTAAAAAAGTTTTAGAATTGGAGCAATGTAAAGAACATACACAGATTGGATAGAGATGCCTTGGAGAAGGCAAACATGGCACTTAAAGTAGGGGAGGAAGCTGAACACTGGAAATCTAATTCAGTGACTAGCTACTCAAATAATTCAACAGCATAGACAACGAAATGGGAGAAAATTACACCATCCGCCCTCAAGGCCTCTGGTTCGTGCTTTGCTGTGTAAGGCAGAGTTTGATCCGAGAAGTGGGAAGGTGATCTCCCCTCAATGGATGAGGGTGATAGTGATTTTGAAATAGTAAATTCTCCATCAGTGGAGACACGCCCAGTTATTGAGAAAAAGGGACAGTATACTGGGGGGGCAGCGCCACAACAATGGGTTGAGGTGCAGAGTTGTACTCTAGCTGAATTATTGAATATAATCCAAATCTATAAGCAAAGGCCAGGGGAAACTGTTTTAGCATGGTTTCTTCAGGTTTGGGACACGGGGGGGGGGGGGAGCGGTGTGTCTAAATGCTGAAGAGATGCACCAATGTGCATGTTTGGTGTTTCACCCACGTTTAAAGCAAATAGTAAACCATGTGAATCCTGATGATCCCCAGGTGAATACACTGGTGGTGTGGTTAGCCTCGGCTTTCCACGCTACTTGGCCTGATGCTACAGCAGTAGCTGACTTAACATTAAGCCTTGGAAAACAATAGCAGAGGCAATACAGCAGTTAAGAGAAATGCTATGTTGGCTAACGTTTACTCACTGGAATTGAGGAATGGGACATTAGTGCTTCCGAAAGGACCAGATGCACAAATTATGACTAGCAATATGAGGAGCAAATTTATCAAAAACGCACCACAGTGGTGGAAAGGGCAGCTGATGGCTGCCCTGGCAGGCTGTGTAGGTCAGCAGATATGGGATGTAATAGCCACTCTAAATCAGATGGCAGAATTAGTGGAAGAAAAAGAACAGAGAAGAGCTAAAAAGGCAAATGCGGAGAAATCAAAAGATAAATCTGGAGAAAGTTACAAGAAAGCTAATGTTTTTGGATCTGTTAAGGTGGGGGGTTGAAGCTGCGGAAATAGATGGGATAGTTACTGAAGAATTATATAAAAAGTGGAAGCAAAAACAAAAAGAAAAAGGTTAAAGTTCTGAGAGTAAAAAGCAACCCCATACAAAAAGTCCAACCAGATGTACCACTGAAGGGAAGGTAGAATGGAATCTATTATATCCTGACATCCCTACTGATGAGGAGCTAGCACAGTGGCAAAAGGGGGGAATTTAATGATGAGAGAGATTGGGAAGGAAAGGAATGGAGAACCCCGGTCGAAAAAACAGAGACAAATTGACTAATAGGCGGGTCCGCAGTAGCTAGGGGTACAGTAAGAGCAATTGCACCTGGGGACCGACGCCCTTACTTACCTCTTAACATTTTTTGGAGGGGAGGGCCACAACATGTGATGGCTCTGGTAGACACAGGATCAGAAGTAACCATTTTTGCAGGCAACCCCCGTAGATTTTGTAGACAGTATGTAGAAATTGATGGTTATGGAGGGGCAAAGACACTAGGTAGCAAAACCAAGATTAAGATAGCTTTTGGGGATGGTATTCCTATTTACATTGAAGCAGTAATAGCTCCAGTACCTGAACACATTTTAGGAATAGATGTGTTGAAGGGTATAACTTTAGAAACCACTGTAGGGCCATTTAGGTTTAGAGTGCGGCATTGTTCAGTAAACGCAGTTAAGGCTGTAGTTTGAGGCAATGGTAAGTGGGAACCGCTTTATATTCCCACGCCTAAAACAATAGTGAACATCAAACAATATCGTATCCCAGGTGGGCATGCTGAGATCACTGAGACTATCCAAGACCTGCTTTGGGTTGGCATACTTGAGCAAACAGTGAGTCCATTCAACAGTCCGGTGTGGCCAGTAAAGAAACCTGATGGATCATGGCAAATGACTGTAGATTATCGAGGTCTGAACAAGGTGGCCCCACCCTTAGCGGCAGGTGTTCCAGACATTGTTATGATCGTGGAAAGATTGTCTTCATCTGCTGGACCATATCATGCAGTTTTGGACTTGGCAAATGCCTTCTCCATTCCGATAGCAGAAGAAAGCAGAGTCCAATTTGCTTTTACCTGGGAGGGGAGGCAGTATACCTTCCAAGTGTTACCTCAGGGATATCTGCACAGCCCTACCCTGTGTCATGGACTAGTGGCTAGAGACCTAGCCAAGTTACAGCTGGACAAAGTGACTATATTTCATTACATTGATGACATAATGATTACTGGAAAAAAATCTGATGTGGATATCGCACTAAAAACTGTAATTCAGCACCTTCAGAACAGAGGGTGGGCTATAAATGTAAATAAAACACAACAAGGGACATCAGTAAAATTCCTTGGTATGATTTGGAATGGAGCGAAAAGGGAAATTCCTGCAGCAGCACTGGAGAGTATCCAGAAAATTGCAGCCCCAAAAATGAAACAGCAGGCACAGGCCTTCTTGGGAGCAATGGGCTTTTGGAGAGCATTTGTACCTCACCTCAGACTGATTTTGCGACCCATTCAGTATGTAACTGGGAAAAAATGTGACTTTCAGTGGGGTCCCAAGCAACAAACTGCTTTTGGAGAAGCAAAAAAGGCTCCACAGCAGAGTGTGGGACTGGGCCCAGTTGATCCACAACAACCTTTTGTCCTTGAAGTAACAGTTGCCAATAATGTTATGTCTTGGGGGCTGTTGCAGAAGGATGACACTGGGAAAGAGACCGTTGGGATTTTGGTCCAAATCCCTGACTGGAGCACAGGTGAGCTATAGCCCCCTTTAGCAGCATGTACTGGCAGTGTACACATCATTGATTTATATGGAAGGAATAACTAAACAGTGACAGTTAAGATAGACTACCCAATCCAGGGGTGGTTACAAGACGATACTTTGATAAACCCTGATAGCACAATCTTTGACACTACAAAAGTGGAAGTGGTATTTACAGGATAGGGCCAACATCGTGCCTGGAGTGTTTCGGGTACAACAACAGTTGGCTGGACTGGTAATTCTGGATATGCTAATGCGATGGAACAACAGCGACATGAGCTTCCAAAGTCTCCAATTACTGAAGCATTACCATTTGATAATTTAGATGCAGAAAAACAGAAATTTGCATAGTTTACTGATGGTTCTGGCAAACTTGGATCAAATGGTAGGACTGGACTGCAGTGGCTTCTTGCCCACGAACAGAAACTGTGTTATTTGACGAAGGTACTGCCGGTTCAAATCGGGCAGAATTATGAGCTGTTGCCCTGGTCATCGATTGCTTCATCTCCAGGTGATAAACTTACATCTGTACTGACAGCTGGGCAGTCTTTAAGGGATTGACAGCCTGGTTACCTGCCTGGCAACAACAGGATTGGAAGATCCATGGCAGACCTTTATGGGGAGGTTCAGAAGACTGGCAATGGATTTGGAAAAAAGCTCAACAATGCAAAATCAGTGTTGGACATGTAGATGCCCATGCATCACTTGTAACAAATGAAATGAGGCATAACCAGTAGGTAGATAAGATGGCCATGGTACGTGTTGCTGAAGAGAAAGTCAAAAGTGCTAGTATGGCAAGATGGGCCCATGATCGAAGTGGGCATTTGGGAGGAGATGTGACAATAGAATGGACACGAAGGCATGGTATGCAGTTGAATAAGAAAATAACTACAGATGTTATAAAGCAGTGTGAAATCTGTCAAAGAAATTAACAAAAGCAACTGCAAGCAGAAGCATGCGGACACATTCACAGAGGCAGTCGCCCAGCACAAGTCTGGCAAATAGACTTTATTGGTCCTTTACCACTGGATCAAAATCAGCAATACTGCCCGACAATGGTGGACACTTATTCAGGATTACTAATGGTGTCCCCATGCAAAAAGACAAACCAGCAAGCAGTGTTAAAAGGATTGAATAAATTATGTATGACGTATGGGATTCCCACTGAAATCCAAAGTGACCAAGGCAGCCACTTTACCGGAGCAGAGGTTCAAGAATGGGCAAAGGAAAATGGAGTTCAATGGGTGCTGCATATCCCATATCATCCCCAAGCTGCTGGTTTAATTGAAAGGTATAATGGGCTCCTTAAAGAACAAATTCGAAAGAACACGAATGATGGAACGTTACGAGGCTGGGCAAAGGTATTAGAATTAGCTGCGAGTCAGCTGAATAATAGACCTCCTTGCAAATGCATATGGATGACATTCGGTCCAACTGCTGTTTTGAAAATAGAAAAGCTGAATCCGAATGCCATATACCCTCTTGACAAATACTGATCAAACTATTCCGGCAGTGTGCATTGACTGAACAAAGAGTGCCAGCACAAAATATTGTATTAGTTGAGACAGGTTGGAAACTCTTTCTCCCAGAGAATTGACACTGGGGGCAAAAAGGTGATTAGGAAAAAGTTGGGAGGTTTTTACATTATGGGAGCCAGAACGAGAAGTGATAGTGAAGGTTATCAATTTAGATAACACGCAAATGATTCAAAAAGGACAACCTTTAGTAGAAATTTGTATGCATCAAGATGCTGCTATTTTACTACAAGACTGGGTGTGGTCACTATAACTTTAGTTCCCAGCCATTTGCTTGGTTTAGTATCACAATCAGCCAAATGAACATGGGACTGTGATTTGTGATGGATCTGGTGATACTGTTTTAGTATTACTTGATTCTGCTAAACAACCATTGTACTTTCCTCTCCATAGATTATTGCCACTGTGTGGGAAGGAGCCAACCTTTTCCGACTACATTTAGATGGGCCATATGACTGTCTTGATCCTATCCCTCTCTTCGAAGGGGAAGATGTTGCAAATTTAACAGCTGACTGACTTTTATTGGAAATTGGGAGACCATCTATATGTGGTGACACCCAAGCCTGCCTTAACTTGGAACATCACTCAGACTGAAAACATTACAACTGTATGTAGACTGAACTGTGATAGACATCCTAAAAAACGTGTTTCCAACCCTTTTGGAGGTCTGTACCAAAGGCTGAACGAGTCGGGATTTCCTTTAGCCAAGTCTCCATTAGATTCCTCCTGCATAGCTAAATTTCAAAGGGAAAATTACACCGCGGAAACCCTATCTCTGAATTTGGAGATAAATGCCATGGACAATAGTTCAACTGTATTTAATGGTTTGGGACATGTGGTAAGATATACCAGAGGATGTAAAACTGTAAGTAGTGCTAAAGTTATACAACGTATTACAATGATAGTTAACATGTCAGTAGTTAATATTACCACCAGGTATCCACATTGTAAAATTGTACAATTATGGCCGGTTGATTCTTTGCATATCAAATACAGACATTACAAATATAAAAGAAGTAAACGTGATGTCACAGGTATTCTTGGTACTGCACTAGGTGCAGTTGGAACATGGACTGGATTCCTAAACAGTATAGATATAGATACCCTACGTAGCAAATTAAGCCGTTTGGGCACTGACCTAAATATGGCCTTTAAGCTACTAGCAGACCATGATCCCGAGCTGGGACAAAGAACCGTAGACTGTATTTTAACTCTAACTGTCTTGTGGAGGTGGATTAAACATACAAATACATATACAAAACATTTTAAATAACCACACAACAAAAGTAAATCAGACTTTTTGTATCTTATCTCAGTTGGCTGCCAACCAGCAATATCTGCAATTCACTCAAACTTGGGGGGCTAAGAAGGCAGCCCATTGGCAAAAGGAACTGCAACTGTATCATTGGTTAAAGCCAATAGATTTTGCATGTGAAAAGTCTTGTATACTGATTTTTGACTATCTTGCTAGTAAAAAAGGGACAAAGCAGGTCTGTCCATTTGTTACATTGCCCTTGCAATTTGAAAATAATTGGTGGGTACCTCAAATCGAATCTACTTTGATTATAATGATGTACCCATTGATGTGGCAGGTTGTGAAACCTGGCACCAGGGGTGGGTATGCATGCCGGTGAAAAGGAAGCCTCACCCATGCTTACATAATAACTGGGGAATGCACCTGGCACAGGTATGTAGTAAATGGTACAGACCTCTACCAGCTAAATGATACCACTGTTTGTGTGATATCCTCCTGTAAATAAGCCTGGAGTAATGGGATAATCACAACTGGTGGAGCATACTGTAAAAGTAATATCTATGCAAGTATTAATTTTTGTACTGAAAAGTTTAAATGGATAAGACGTCACATTTAATGCTAGCATAGAACCATTACACACTTTTTTAAATGGCCATCTCTAGTCCACCCGGACTTTCAACAAATTAAGCAGAAAGGACAAACAGTGTTGCAACTTCTAAATAAAACACTGAACGATGCGCATCAAACAGTGATTAAAATAATTAGACAAAGGTACCATTGTAAAGATTGCAAATGAAATACAGGATATAACTGTTTCGCATTGGTATGATATTTTTATGTGGTCATCTAAGGCTTCAGTGTGGTTTAATTTGTTATTGCATCCTTTACTTTTGACCACAATAATTTGTGTAATTTTGCATATCATGCTGCATTTATTGTAAAGTAATAAAAAGGTACAAACTGATGTCAATTTTAACCATTATAAAGAATACACAGCGTACGTTGCTCGATGCAAGGGGTGGCCTGTGACGGATCCACACAGTCTACCATTTTTTGCTATGCCTCGAGCCACATATCACTGTGTATGTTTAATTATTGTTAGATTATTGCTAGCTCTTGATATGCCACTACCTCACTATATGCTGCTAATATTGTAACAATACAATATGTTTAAGAGCAGGCCTTTCTCCCTGATTACTGGTATTACTGAACTTTTGTTAACCTACAAGTTGTTTATCAGCTTAAAAGATGTTTACCAAAATGTGGGGATTTCAAAGAGAAACTATATCACAAGGTTGTGAGCTAACTGTTCTCTGAAAAAGGGAAGTAGGGCACAAGACCAGACATTACGAGGCTTGTTTACAACTTGGGAAATGATCTGTAATTTTCTAAAATATTCCATCAACTCATAATGAGCCTGTAATGTCAGATTTTTCTACAATATTCCATCAACTCATATAAAGACTATAAAAGCTCAATGGCTAAAATGGAAATCCTAATCCGGATTTGATCACAGCACCAACCTGAACTGAGCTTAGAGCCATTTCGCCAGTGTCGGCCTTGCCTTGACTGAACAGATAGCTGCACTGAATAGGATTTAAAGTTTCCCTGTCAGTGGCAAAGATGATTTTGTTTATGCATATGCTTGTAAGTACATGATCTATTAGTTTTTCTGGTTGTTTAGTATTAGCTTTACTGTTTATTTAAAAAAGTTTAGCTTAATAAATTGTTAAGTTTGAGCCTTGGTGTCTTGTGTCACTTCTACTCCTGTATTAATCTTAGATTTTAAAGTAACAGACTAGTTCACAGGGAAACTGATGTCACTGAGCAAAACAGTGATACTGATAGGTGTGTTGCGGCACAGGCATGTTTGCCAGGGTCTGTCATTGGGCCACCAATCGACAGTACACAACTGTCCACCCCATCCATGCATACAGTCATACTGCCAATACATCCATCACCAATGCCCATAGCTGAGGGACAGCTTACAGTTGGCATTGGCCAGGACAGTGTGGTATCCATGGCACATGCCTCCCAGCACAGCAGCCATACCCAGATGTCTGGAATGGTACCACATAGGCAGATGTCCAGAGGTTCTCGTAGTAGCACTGCTGCTCATCATGCCACTGGCAGATGTGCCACAGGTCTGACAATGTCACGCATGTTCCAGGCTATTATGGAGGCACAGGTACGTATGGAAAGGTACACCAGACAAGAACTATGGGCATAGAGGGCACAACACCATTATTTACAGTATCTGTGACCTAGCCGGTGCCATCCGTCATTACACCGAGGTCACTGGTAGACATTGTGGAGAGACATTAAATATCCTCTGCAATGTCATGTCCATGTGTCGGGACAGTGCAGGATGGTTGAGTCTTCGACGTGGACGTATGCCAGCAACATCAGCAGCTGGCAGTTGCGCGGACATCCCTCAAGCCACAGCCGCTCCTGTAGTGCTAGTACCGGCCCCAGCAATGTTGGGGGTGGGCTGTCCATATAATGTTCTAGAAGTCCATGTGCACGTGGCTCTGGACAGTCCCAGCAGGGACCTGAGTACATCATCCACCTCTGGGGATAGTACCCAGTCTGGCTTAGTACCTGATAGTCCTGACAAAAGGTTCACGCACGCAGGACAACGTGCACGGCCCCAACAAACCAATGAAAATCCTAAAGAACGAGCCAGCACGTAAGAATCGCTCAAAAAATATATTTAACAAGCATACTGAATATAATGGTAATACACCATTATAAAAGCAAACCGGTTTCGGCTCTCATCAAGCCTTTATCAATGCTACATGTTGAGCCAGTTGAAAAACTCACCACCACATTAGTACCATATTTATAGTTCCCATTTAAAGGTGCATGCACCATAATTCAAAAGACACATGCCATACAGAAAAAATATATAGAAAAAACAACTCTGAGACAGACAAAATATATAACAATATAATGCATATAAATAATAAGGAAAAGAATAATATCCTTACCAATATATCTGTTTTAAATAAATCATATTAAGTATGACTTAATATTATGTAAGGAAAACCTTATGGTGCATATGGAAAATATGCACTGAAATATATCCTGTATTTGTATTCATGAAACAAACATTGGTTTAATCATAATATATAAACTATTCCAAAGTATTTAATCCGGGTCTAAATAAACCACCCAGTTTTATTATCCACATTTTCCATTTGATTAAGTTTCTGGTGCCATCCAGCTTTGAAACCCCTGTGTAATGTTATCCTATCTATAATTACAAATTTGGAAACCGCAGATGGATGCTCCATGGTATGTTTAAAGAGGGCATTAGCAACACGTTTATTTTTAATTGCACTTAGATGTTCCCCTATTCTAAATTTCACCGGCCTGGATGTCTGTCCAACGTAAAATGCAGAACAGGTACAGGTTGCCAGGTAAACAACCCAGTCCGTACTGCAATTGGCAAAAATCCTAATCTCAAAAATTCTAGAAGTGTTTTTGCTAGTAAATTCTCTGGTTTTAATTAAATGTTGGCAGGCCGTACAATGACCACAAGGATAGCAGCCCATTAGTATCTCCCCAGATAAAGTCCTTTGTTGTGGAAGACTTGGAATATATCTTTTGTAGTGCGTGAAATATGAATTCATATTTCGTCCCCGTCGATAGGAAAATTGACATTGATCAGGCAACACACTACTCAATGTCATGTGACAAAAGAATTCCCCAATGTTGATTAATCATGTCCCTGAAACAGTTAGTATTGGTGCCATAAGTTGTTACTAGCCATAAGGGTTGCTTGATTTTCTGCCTCTTGGAATCATTGTCATCTGATTTATAACACAATAATTCTTGGCGTGTTAGCCTGTTGGTTTGTTCCACAACATTAGAAAGAAGTTGAGAACTATAACCACGTTGGGAAAACCTATGAGATAAATCAAGACTGGAATCAAAATATTCCTGATCAGATGAGCAGATTCGTCTAATTCTCATGAATTGAGATTTTGGAATATTGCGGATGGTGTGGCGTGGATGGGAGCTATTAGCATGTAGTATTGTATTGTATTGTATTTCGGGAATTTTCTGTAAATAGTGGTAGCCAAAGTATTATCTGTAAGTCTTGACACCTTAACATCCAGAAATACAATATTAGAATGTTCTATGTTAGCAGTGAACCTGATGCCAAAAGAATTGTTATTCAGGTAATCCACAAACCGTATTAACCCCTCCCTATTACCACGCCACACCATCCAGCAATCATCTAAGTATCTGTGCCAGATGTCCAGATGATGTAAAAATAAATTGTGCTGAGCATCATATATATATTTGGCCTCATAATACCCCATGAACAAATCTGCGTAAATAGGTGCGAAGGACGCACCCATCTCAGTTCCCTTAATTTGCCAATAAGCCTTTCCTTGATAGTAAAAGATATTCTTACGCAACACCATTTCAGTTAACTTAATCAAGAAGTTGTTGAAACCCATGGAATAAAGGTTAGATTTATATAACCAATAGGAAACTGCCAGAATTCCCAGGTCGTGTGGAATGCTTGTATAAAGTGAAGCCACATGTAATGTACAAAGCAACCAATGGGATTCCAATTGAGAGTCCTTGATAATATTGAGAAATTCGGTAGTGTCTTTGATACGGGACCTAATAAAAATCAGCAACGGCTTCAGATAAAATGTAAGAAATGCTGACAATGGTTCCGTTAAGGAACCCCTACCTGAAACAATAGGTCTACCCGGAGGGTGTAATGGATCTTTGTATTTTGGGTAGCATATATAGATATTGAGGAGTGGGTTCCTCCACTTTAAGTTGTGTACCTACCTGCTGTGTAATAATGCCTTGTTGAACAGACATGTGCAAAAATGAATCAATTTCTCTCTTAAAAGAAGGAGTGGGATCAATACTTAATTCCATATAAAAGCTGGAATCAGCTAGTTGGCGCAAGGCTTCCTGATTGTATGTGGAATAATCCAAAATCACAACAGCTCCCCCTTTATCTGCCATAGTTATTACTATATTGTGATTATCCCTAAGTTCCAACAAAGCTTGCCTTTCTGCTGCAGTAAGATTATTATTAGTTGGCTCATACAAATTGGAATAATGTAGCTCTTTCATTATGCATTCCCTAAAAATGGAAACATGTTTGTTCATGGGGGGAACAAAGTCTGATTTCCCAAATCTAAAGTCAGATGACCTTTGAGTGTTGTCACAGTCTGCAAAAAATATCTTAAGATTAAGTAATCTGCAAAACTCATCAACATCTTGTAATTGATTTTCAGAGACCAATGCAGTAGGTACAAAGGTTAAACCTTTATTCAGGAGTTGTATGTGTACAGAAGAAAGTTCAAAAGATGAAATGTTATGAATGTTATTATTTACTTCACCATTTGCTGCAATAGGGATTGTAAAGTTAGATTGCTAGAACCTGGCTCTGTGTTTCCTACCCCCCCCCCGCCTCCTACCCCTAACTCTAAAGGGGGTGGCGGTTTTCTTTTGGCAGCTGGGGACACTTGGCGTGAAAAACACTCTCCATCTGTAGCAGAGGAAGTGTCCTCCTCAGAGGTAGCATCAGACGTGACCTTGTGATGTCTCAAAATGGACCTTGGTCTTTTTTTGTTGGTATAAATGTTTTTGGAATCCTGAAATCTAACTGATTTCTGATTAACAAAAGGTTTCCCTTTTTCATAATCCATAAGATCACGATTAAACTTATTGATTTTTCGTTTCATAAGCTGTTTTTCTAATGTAGAATGTTCCTTGGCCAGGTCTGAAACATGCTGTGAGTAAGACACTTCTTGTTTAAATTGTTCTACCTCCCCACACAAAGTTTGGATTTCTATAAGTTGACTTTGTATGGTCCTGTCATAATAACGCAATAAACAATCAACAAAATGCATGGATGATAAATGTTGTGCTTCCGCCCATTCTCTGGACAATTCACTATCTGTTGGCCACAAGAGGTTGTATACGGACCCTAAGTCCCCTCTGGGTAATATCTTTGGTTTTATAGGCTTTGAAAAGTTTCAAGTGCCAAACGTTAGTACGTAAGGTCTTCATATGTCTATTGAGCTTGGAGAACATAATATTACATTGGGATTGACCATCTGGTATATTACTAGTGGGATCAGGTCCTGATGCAATATTTAGGCCGAAAACCTCCAAGTTATCCTGGTCAGCCGAAAGCCCCCTCAATATATCACTTATATCCATGACCAAACAATATAGTAAAATAACCAAAAGGTAATATAGCCACAAACTTCCAGAATGACCACCAATATGCAAATTCACACTTATAATAATCAATATCTGATATCAGGAATAATGTCCATAAAAAGGGATGTTAAGTTGTCAATCTCGCCTTCATTCTTGCTGGATGGGTTCAGAGCCGACCCTCGGCTCCGACTCGGCACTTGCTTTAGCTTGAGAACTCCTTTTACCAGCTCGAGGCAACCCTATATCCCATGATGCAAGGCGGAACTACCTCAGATCTCGTTTGCCGCTTAGCGAAAGAGGTCTCCTTTGCCAGCTGAGGTAAGTGATTTTCTTGGTAAAATCAGAAAAGCTTAGTTAGGGTTTTATTTTCCCCTTTTATTCATAGTATAGTCTGTAGTGAGTTGCAGCCCACCCTATTCCCTTGTTTTTCAAACTTTTATAACCTTTTTATAACTTTTAGTGTAAAGTTTAGTTAGGCCTAAAACCCCCATTGGTTAATCCCTTCCTGTGTGTTGTGTAGGGGATTAATTTTGTGTGTTTGTTGGGGTTTGTGTGTGTGTTACTTCCTCCTAGGATATGTTTAGGGAAGGCAAGGTCTCAGGCTTCAAGAAGTGTGACTCGTGCTGTCAGAAAATGTCTGACAGACGGTCACACTTCTTGTGTTTATTGCCTGGGGCCTTTGCACCTGCAGGACTCCTGTGCTTTGTGTCACTCTCTTTTAGCCAGAGAGTCCTGCAGGAAAGGAGGAATAAGCTTATCCTCCGTGGCTTACTTAAGCCAGAAGGTTCTCCCTCTAAAGCAGGGTCTGGGAAACCTAAGCCACCGAAGGCTCAGGCTTCCGTATCCAAGCCTCCTCCGGTGGCTCCAGCTCCGTCTGAGCAGAGATCGGCTCCAGCTGGAACCGATGTATCTACCATAAAAGTAGTAGGTTCAGCACCGGCTGGTTCCGATACCTTGTCTACTTTGGCCTTGTCGGCTCCGGCTGGAGCCGACACCTTATCCAGCATCGGAGCCGAGAAACCTTCGGCTCCATCTGGAGTTCAGGGAACTTTGGCTTCGTCCCGAAAGAGATCTCGGTCCCCTTCGTTACTGAGTATCCACTCTGCTCCGGGGTCTCCTCTTTTGTCGGAGCGGAGCCATCGGAGCCGATCTTCGAGATCTTCCAGGCTGTCTGACCACGACTTAGGGTGGTAAGCAGGCTGTTGAAGTCCCAGGCACTGGCCCAAATGCTCCATAGCCAGTCTCAACAGACTTCGGCTATAGCCTCACCCCTTGAACTTCCTCCTCTGACTCCACACCAGAGTTCGGAGCCGGAGCTTCTCGGGACAGCGACTGTTTCGATGCCGGAGCCGATACATCCTTCGGCTCCATCGTCCTCGGCTCCGATCTCCTCCTTGAGGCCTTCCTTGGAGAGATCCGGTCGTCGGGTTTCCATTGTCTGCTCCGAGGGGGCTAGTGGCATCGGACCCTTGTCCGACCCCGCTCTCCCTCTCGGGGCTTCGGCTTTGGTGAGCTCGGCGCCGACATCGGCCTCGGAGCCTTCCCTCTCATTGGAGCCGGGAATTCCTGTTTCCTCGGAGCGGGGATATTCCGGCCTCCCGGGGAGGGGGAGCCTTTGAGGTGATGAGGAGTGTCCTGGCCTCTGAGCCTGGTCAACGGCCCATCCCTCTAGCTCCTCCCTCATCAGTGCCTGCAGACGCCTCTTGCTCTCAGGCCCAGGGATCCATCGCCCCAGGTTTCCCCACTGGGAATTTCCTCCTCTTCCGAGGTTTCTCCTGATCCTGCAGGGGAACCCCCTCGGAAGAGGACATGTAAGAGGAAACACACAGACTCCCCTGAGTCTACTACATCTGATACCGACTTGGATGAGTCTGAGGGTTCCCCACGGTCCCCCTCTGAGGATGTCTCCTTTTCAGACATCCTTGAGCTCCTCAAACAGAGGGGGAATTGGCCCTCCATTGACCCCTCCGAGGATGAGTCGGTATACCTGGAGGCTTTTGGATCCCGACTCTCCACCTCCTGGGTGTCTCCGCCTTTCGACCCACTTATGCAGGTAGTGGCTCGGAAGGCGTGGGCGGCTCCAGATTCTGTGGAACCTGTCCCCAGGAGACCATCCAAATTCATCACGGCCCCTTCGGACAAACAGTTCCTTTCCAAGGGTGTCTCTGTGGATGCTATGGTGGTGGCGGCGACCACTAAGAAGGAACTGGCGGGATCCTTCAGTACCTGTCCATCCTCCTAACAAGGATTCTAGGACCATGGACAGGTATGGAAAGCGGATGTTTTCTTCAGCGACCTTTGCTATCGTTAAGCTGAATTATCTTTGTCACTTCACCAGGCTTCAGCGAGATATTCTCAAGGAACTGGGTGAAGTAGTCCAGGATCCTTCTGCTGCTGGGGCTCAGGAAAGATTGCCTCGCAGCTTGCAATCCTGAATTCCATATCTAACTCCTCCATGCGGCTCATATCCTATGCGGCCGATGGAGCGAGCAGGGCCGCAGGCACAGGAGTTGCTCTTAGACGCCAAGCCTGGATGCGGCTTTGTAATTTTGCGGACCCCTTTAAGGCGTCCTTCACTAATACCCCCTTTGATGGTTCGGCTTTGTTCGGACCTCAGGTGAAGGATACCTTGACCAGGTGTGAGCAGGACGGTAAAACTCTTTCTGCCGTTGGAGTCCAATTTTCCACTCCTAGACCATATCCCAAGGGTCAGAAGGGGGGAAGATGTGGTTCCGTAAAGCCCAAGGAGCTACACCGGACGCACGTGGTCAGTTTACCCCCAGAGACAGAGGGGGTAACAATAATAGACACCGCCCTAGAGGCAGGGGGGGTCCTCAGAACCAGGGCAACAGGGAGTCTCTTCCTGAGAAGCCCTTTCAGCATCCCTGAGGTGTTGCCTGACTGTCCACCCTTGGAGGCAGTCGAGGGAAGGATTTCACTGTACCCAGTAGCCTGGCAATCCCTATCACAAGAGATGTGGGTATAGTCTATCATATCCGAGGGTTACAAAATCCCCTTCGAAGGGTTTCCCGTACCTCTACAATCCCTTCCAGACATCTCACCCGGTCAAAGGGATTTGGCAGAACAGGAGGTTTCAAAACTCCTAGAAAAAAAGAGCCATCCAGACGGTGCCGGCAGACCAGGTAGGATCCGGCGTCTACTCGAGATTCTTTTTGGTCCCCAAAAGGACGGGAGATTGGAGACCAATATTAGACCTGAGCAATCTAAACAGATTTGTCAAGAAGGCAAGATTCCGGATGGTCACGCTTCAGTCCATTCTGCCTTTTCTGGGCAAGGACAACTGGATGTGCTCTATAGACCTTCAGGATGCGTACTATCACATAAAGATTCACAGATGCTCCAGAAGGTTTCTCCGCTTTCGGCTAGGGACCAGTCATTACCAATTCAGAGCACTGCCCTTTGGCCTCACTTCAGCCCCCAGAGTGTTTACCAAATGCATGGCAGTGGTCACAGCTCATCTGAGACGTCAAGGGTTCCAGGTGTTTCCCTATTTGGACGACTGGCTCCTCTCCGCCACCACCAAGTGTCAGCTTCTTCAGTCCAGAGACTACACTCTACAGCTTTGCAGGAGTTTGGGAATTTCAGTAAATTTCGAAATCTTCTCTGCTGCCTTGCCAATCTATTACCTTTATAGGCGCAGAATTAAACACCGTCAAAATGTTAGCCAGACTAACAGATCAAAGAATTCAGGACATCCAAAAATTAGTTCGGATTCTATTGCAAAGCGACAAGATCAAAGCCAGATTTATACTGAAGGTTCTAGGTCTTATGGCTGCGGCCATTGTTCTTCTACCACTGGCTCGCTTCCACATGCGTCTTCTGCAGTGGATGCTATTCACGCAGTGGTCGTATCACAGTCTTCCGATGAGGCACGAAATCTTAGTCACACAGTCGTGCAGGGCTCATCTGGACTGGTGGATATCTTCCCCTCTTCTTCATCAGGGCCGACCCTTTATTCCCCCTCCTCCAGTTGCCACAGTCACTACGGATGCCTCTCTGATCGGGTGGGGGGGGCATTATCAGGGCAGGATGGTCCACTGGACGTGGCAACCCATAGAATACCATCTGTACATAAATGTCCTGGAGATGAGAGCAGTGCTTTTAATGTTGCAAGCCCTCAACGACTTTCTTCCCACGGGGATTATTGCAGTACAAACGGACAACATGTCCATGGTCTGGTACATCAACAAACAGGGCGGGACCAGGTCCTATCCGTTATGTCGAGAAGCTCTCAGACTTTGGCAATGGGCGATCTCTTAGCGGTTTCTGATAGCAACGCACATCCCCGGCAGGTCCAACCTATTGGCGGACAGGCTGAGCAGATCCATTCTGATGCCTCACGAGTGGTCTCTCAATCAATCTGTAGTGGATCAGATTTTTCTGAAGTGGGGCACTCCTTGTTGCGATCTTTTTGCTACTCCTCAAAACAACAAGTGCCCCGATTTTTTTTTTCACTCTTTCCCCTTCCAGGCCAACCCCTGAGAGACTCTCTAACCCAGGATTGGCCCCGGGGGACTTCTGTACGCTTTTCCTCCCTTTCCCTTGATTCCACAAGTCATTCAGAAAGCTACCGTTTTGAGAGCCAAGTTGATCCTCATTGCCCCATATTGGCCTCGACAAATTTGGTTTCAGTCTCTGCATCGTCACCTTCTGGTGCAGCCCTGGCATCTGGACCCAGTTCCGGATCTCTTGATCCACCAGTCGGGTCAGCAGCACCGGGCCATTCATTCTCTCAACCTCACTGCTTGGTTGCTCCACTTCCTTCCCTAGCCAGGCTACCGATGATTTCTGACTCAGACATTTTAGTATCTTCTTTGAAGTCGTCCACTAGGACTGTTTATGCTAGCAAGTGGCGACGTTTTTCTATTTGGGCAAATTCCAGAAATATTGATCCCTTTACTGCTCCTGTACATTCTGTTTTAGATTTCCTGGCGGAGGTTTTTCATTCAGGATCCTCGTCATCTACAGTCAAAGTACAACTGGCTGCTATTTCTAAGTATCATGTTGGCTTGCATGACAATAACATTGTCTCATAGATTATGCAAGGCCTTTCTGAGAGGAGTTTTTCTCCTAAAACCACCTATAAAGCATCCTCCTCCGCAATGGGATCTCAACTTAATGTTGGCATCCTTGATACTACCTCCTTGAACCGTCTGCTTCATGTTCTTTGAAGTTATTGACCTGGAAAACTATATTTTTACTGGCTGTCACTTCTGCAAGAAGGGTTTCCGAGATTCAAGCTCTCTGCATTCGTTCCCCTTATTTGGTTTTTCATAAGGACAGGGTATCATTAAGAACTAACCCTTCCTTTCTCCCCAAAGTTGTGTCTCAAACCAATATTAACCAATCTGTAGATCTACCAGTCTTTTTCCCAAACTATTCCGACAGAGCTGAACAGAAACTGCATTTTTTGGATGTCCATAGTCAGCTCAGGTACTATTTGCATAGAACTAAACAATTTAGAAAATCGGACCAATTATTTGTCTCCTATGCAGAAAACAGGATAGGTCTTCCAGTTTTTAAAGTGACCTTATCTAGATGGTTGACTTCCACCATTTCCTATGTGTACTCTCTCAGAGGCAAACAGCTATCTTCTAAACCAAAAGCACACTCAACCAGGAGTCTATCCACTTCTGCAGCTTTTCAGGATAGACTACCCATTGATACCATTTGTGCAGCAGCTACTTGGGCTACGCCTCATACCTTTGTCTCTCATTACAAGTTGGACTTGGCCTCCAGAGATAGGGCCAGTTTTGGTTCCACAGTTCTCAAGAGTCTGTTCATTGAGCCACCCGGGATACAGGTGCTAGGGACGCGGTCCCATCCAGCAAGAATGAAGGCGAGATTGATAACTTAACATTTAGAAGTTATGTGCCTACCATAACGTTCCATGTTAGTTGTCTTCTCTCGCCTTCTTTCTTGCGTCCCACCCTCCTTCCCCCTGGCCTGGACAGATCTTGAAGAGTTCCTATTAGGTTGTTTCCTCCTGAGCCTTCATATGAGGACTTCTATTAGGAACTTGTGTTCCTAATTGTTAGGATAGTCTTTAGCAGGGTAGGTTAGCTACCAAACGAGATCTGAGGTAGTTCCGGCTTGCATCATGGGATATAGGGTTGCCTCGAGCTGGTAAAATGAGTTCTCAAGCTAAAGCAAGTGCCGAGTCTGAGCAGAGGGTCGGCTCCGAACCCATCCAGCAAGAATGAAGGCGAGAGAAGACAACTAACATGGAACGTTATGGTAGGTACATAACTTCTAATTAACATCCCACAAACCATGTAATTATGCATTGATCCATATTAAGAAACTAAATATGGTGTAATTCCCTTACTATAAGTGGCCAAGAACAGAAATGATAGACCTTCGTCTCCAACTTGTTTATAGATATTGATGGTTAAATTGCAATTTATGAATGCAGACAAAAATACACAACTTATCCAAAAATGGATGTTAATAAGCAAGATCCAAAAATATTCTTAAATATTAAACCATCAAAAAAGGGCCGACTTGCGTCTCTGCCTTTCATACCATTATACTGTATATTGCCACCGTAAGAAAATGATCATCTTCCAAAATCAGAAAATACTATAGATGAAACCCTTTATGGAGCATCCAACTTACAATGCTTAATAATTCTAAGTATATTGTGAATAAAAATCGTGGTAACTCGGAAAATTATGTCTGGCCTGTAACCCCTAAAAATAGTATGTCAGGACCTGAACCCACATATAACCCAGTAGATAAGATGTATTTATACAAATGAAGTCCCCAAAAACAGTATATAATGTCCTAAATCACTATTTCAAATTTTGAAAACCTGTATACTAGTACCTATATAAGCAAGAGCCCGTAATTTTGGAAATCAGGCCTCAATCCTCTAGGTGATGTATCATACAGACCCTGTAACCCCGTGACACAAACCAAATTGTCAATCAAATTATATTTGAATATCTGTGTTTGTATTTACGAAATGCAAAACCACATATATATATTTTTTGTGAATTGTAAATAACCCACCAAGAGCAAACATATATAAAGAACAACAATCGTTCAAATGTCCCCAACAGAAAATATGTAAACTGGTCGTTGGTAAAGGGGCAATGTTAAAAGCCCCTAAGCAATAAGACAAAGAAATACATAAAAAACATATTACTTAATTGCAACACAATATTCCAAGATCCTAACTAAATATCGTTTAACCCTGGCTAATACGCCCTCGCGAAGATGTAATCCAAACGCCACAATTATGGTGACCTTTCAGTACATAATGTTCCATCATAACACATATAAATAAGCTATCTAGTTCCTGGACACAATATCTGATAACAAAAAGATAGTCCACAGTCTTAATCAACTTGGAATGTTCCGTGTTCGTGTTGACCAAACAACTAGATGCAAATGCTTAGTCCAGAGATATGCTAAATGTAATTAGGCCCAAATTTTCACGTGGAGCTCAAATGTAATTCGACCACATCCTTGTTGTAAACATATGAATCCCAAACACTAGAGACCAAAAATACAACCCAACCTTGAAAAATGATGAAAATTGAAAATAAACCATGTCCCGGACCAAAAACAGTACCTTAATTAAATCAGAGTCCAAACTGGAACCAGTTATGGTCGTCAATTACTTCCAAACCTTGTGGATACAAAAAAACTTTGGGTGATGAATTGCAAAACCACGAAGCTTTCATGAACAAATGCTATCAGGATACAACTCGTGGTAAATCCCCAACTGCTCCAACAACAAAATAATAAAGAGTGTAATTTCAGCAATCCAAGTGTCCCCAGCGCGAAGAAAAAAATGATAGTGTCAGTAGAACCCCTGCCAGGCACAGGTACCATATCCGTGGCCAGAGACTGATCTGTGAAGCTGCGCAGGTACAGTCTGAGGCTGTCCCACAAATACCCGTGTATATTACAGCCACATGTTGGAACTGTGTGCATGCAGACACACACACACACACACACACACACACACATACACATACTCCAGACACCTAGGGTAACACATACCCACATACATTACATCAACATTGGCCCATTCCAGTATTCTTGCCCCTCACACATACACATACACATACACATACACACACACACACGTCAATTGGATGGCTCACTGTAGGCCTCTGGCAAACCAACAACACACCCTGTACATATGATGAAACCTGTGCCGCCTCCTGTCATCTGTAACATCGATGCAGGAACAGGCTACCATGGCACTGATGCACAGGGTGTCTCTCTAGCAGTATAGCGATGTTAGCTGTACAGTGTAATGATATGCTTGAAGGTGTAGCTGAGCAGGCATGATGCATTAATGCTATGACTGTCATTGTAGTGGTGTTCACACCAGTGTTCGTTCCAATTGTGTATTGTCCGGCCATGTGCCACTTGGCTGATGTGTGCAGTATTGGCAGCATGTGTTAGAGAGTGGACAGTATGTGTGGGATGTGTGTAGCACAGATTTGCAGGTGTACAGTTGTGAACATGGTGGAGGTGCACTGTCTACATGTACATGCATAGTGGACATATGGCCAGGGTGACATGCTCTTTATTACACAGTAACAGTAACACTCCATAGTTTCTATTGGTGGCCAGTATGCATTGTACTGCACACATTTCGGAACCTGACTACACATGTGTGTATGACATGCTTTGACATTGTGCTGTGGGTGATACTGTTACTATCTGTCATTGTTTTGCATTCTGGTAGTATACATCACTTCCACAGCCTGACCATAACCAATCGTTAGATGATGTCTTAACAACTGACACACAGATGTAGGACACACAGCAACATTTGGATCCTTCAGGTACTTTACTATGCCAGTAACCACTGGTATTCACCTGCACCCATTACTGACACCCCTCCTGTTTGGCATGTAGCTCTCTTAGGTACAAGCAATCACAGTAGGGATATGTCCGTCCACATCTGGTAATGCATACTGTGGCCTATAATGCATTCTTCAGATGACACACACATCCTCCACAAGGGTATCATACAGACAGGTGCCTGTTGTCAAACCCATGCTGGAAAGCTATAAATCAAACTAAGCATAGTCATCCACCTTTACGGAACATATTATCCCCACAGTACCACATAGGTAATAGCCACCAACATGATGAACAAGTACCAATGTGTACATGCAACCAAGTGTTACGTCATTTGTCCTTTGTTAATCACATTTCCAAAGGTTTTTTGAAATTCCTCGGATCACATAATCAATAAGGTGTCTGCTTGCATATCCACAAATGTTGTTCATCACCTGTTATGAATAGTCATCATTGACTGACTTTGCTGCGTTTGAACAGGTCTGACATACCTCTGCCATAGACCCTCACATACACATTCCAATAGGAACCTTAATGACTTTGTGTGATGCAGATGACCTAGGCCAGGGATCACTGCAGTGGCTGGGCTTGTCACAAGCATACAGATGTGACCTAAGGTCTGGGAAGCAGCAGCACAGTCTGGCAAGGATGACAGCTGTGTTCTTGGAGAAAGCAGGGTTCCCACACATGCAATCATTGAGGTAACATGTATGTATATGTATTTGTCACACAGCTAGCTCACATGTGCAATGCATACTGATGTCATACAGTAGTAAAAGCAAAACCCACAACACATTGACCAACAGTGTCATACACATACAGCACACATACTCACCAAGTGCAGGCTTCAAACCCCTACCTAACTACTTCATGATACTAGAGGAGCACGCATTAACACAGCGCGCTTTACATATTACTGGGAGTTCTCTTTTCCACCGGTATATTTGTAGGATGGTGACATCATCAGACTTGGCAAAGGTTAGTTTACCGCTTTTGAGGTGTTTTACTACTCTCCTAAAAGGTTGCTCTTTCCCAAGGAGACCACACACATATACACACACACACAGTTGTCCAGTACAGGATTCAAACCCTTACCTAACTACTTCATGATACTACAGGAGTACGCATTAACACGACGTGCTATACACATTACTGGAAGTTATCCTTTCCACAGGTATATTTGTAGGATGGTGACATCATCGGACTATATGAAGTGGGTTACACTGGGTGACATTAGATGGCCTACATTGAAGGAATGTCTAAACACTTTGGCCATGTGATCATCAAAGGTGAGTTTATTATCTGTGTCCCCAGGGCCATAATGACTTTCTCCGTACATGCTGGATTACCACCTATGTGGTAATTTGTGTGCACTTTGCATTACCCAAAGGGGATGTCTATGCATTCTTTGCCATTCAGCTTGAGGGCATTGTTTTGACACCAGGTATCTGTCTCTAAGACACTTCTGGAGGATGTCTGTGTCCGCTGTACAGTCAGTTATGGACCACAGTTACCATTAATCTGCAAACCTGTTCAGCCATACACCTGCCATGCTTGCCTGCACCTCTGAGCAGTATCTACTGAACAGGTGGGATCCCAGGACCAAGACCTGTGTGATGCCATTTGTGACTGGCTTAGAGTTGGACATGGCACCTGCAACTATGAACATGTGTTTGATCTGTGAGCCACTTGGCCACCCATCCTGTGACATAGCTGTTAATGTTCCAGCTGGTACACTTGTCCATTATGACAGAGTGGGGAATGGTGTGGTAAGCCCTTAGTGTGGTCCAGGTGGGCTGTGTGGACTACTTTCACCTCCATCTATGTTCATGGTAACTGTTTTAAATAAGTCAACTAGGTTTGGGAGCCAGGCTCTGCCTTTAACGAGGCGAAGTTGTGTAGAGTCCAGTGTCTGGAGATCTCCAATGTCTTGTATGGGTTCCATGGCAATTTGCTCAGTATCTCTGTAGACCCAGCTGATTAGACATATTGGGCAATAGTTTCCAGGTTCTGTTTTGGCGCACCCTTTGTGGAGCTGGATGACTGTTAGTGTATGCCATTCTTTGGGTACATAGCCTGTGGTACGCTTGAGTCTGGACAGTGAATGTAGGTGAGGGTGTAGTTCCTTATGGGCCTAGTGTAAGATGCAGCCTGGGACAACATACAGTCACAGTGATGCTATGTTCTTGGCTTTGGTGAGGGGCTGTCTTTACCTGCATGTCCATGACGTCTGGGTCTCTGCATCCTTCTGTGATGGACACCGGCCCTTTTGGGGGTGATGGGGGGGGGGGGGATTTACACTGAACTTGTCCCTCTGGGTGTGGGCAATAAAAGTTGGTTTGGTGTATGTCATTCCTTTTTTCAGTAGCTGACAGCATATTTGGAAGTTGACACACATGTCTGGTATAGCTACCAAAGGCTTTGTGGTGGTTGTTCTTACATTCCTTGGCTATTTGTCTTTAAAAAACATCCTTGGATTATTTTAAGAGCGATCATGGTTTCTTCCTGATAATGATCAGTGATGCCTTTCCTTTAGTGAAGTTGGACCTGTCATGTGTTTGTTTCCTCCTTCTCTTGTCTAGCTTATTTATGGACATCAAACACCTGCTTGTTGTCCTATTTCTGGAGGAGTTCATCTTGTAGATGCTCATAGGATGCACTTGTAAATGATTCTGCAGATTGTGTACCATTATCCTATAGCACGGGGTCTTCGGAACGTTCCACTTTTGTCTTGAAGTGTGCAGTTTGCTTTTGTAAATGTCTTCACAGTGGTTTCATTGACTGGGTGTGAGGGCAGGATGTGGATGTCCAGTGTGATTACTTAATGATCTGATGTTACCAGTGAGGGGTTTATCTCTTTTGTGGAACACTGGTACCCCATGTTGGTGATGATTATGTCCAGTATGTTGTCACCTCTAGTGGGCGTGCTGACCAGCTGTTCCAGGGTGTTAGAGTTTCTTAACTCTAGGACACATTGGGCAAAGAACGTTGTATATGAGTAATTCACCCACTCAATGTTTGGGTAGTTGTAATCTCCTCATATAATGGTGTTTGATAGGACCTTTATATTTGCCATTGTTCTCCAGAATACTGAGTGAGGTTCCTGAGACAAGGTACGTGATCTGTAGCAGGCTACAATCTGGTGGGCAGCTTTGCCCAGTGTTAGTTGCACTTACATGGTCTCCAAGGCCTCATGCTGTGCCAGTAACCTGGAGGTGTGGATATCCATAAGGTAAATGGCTACACCACTTCCTTTTGTATTTCCCTCGTGGTCTTGGGTCCAAAGGTCAGGGTGATTGTGAGTGTTTTACGTGGATCATATCCAACAGCTCTACGTTTGACATAGCTTTGTATGTTATGCAGTGAACACCTCTGAGTAGGCGATATGCACGAGAGTACGGATGGAGTATTTTGCGATGGTCTGTGTATGGCATGTATTTCAGGCCACTAATGCTCTTTGCGAGGTATTGCTGCTGGCTTTCCAGTTGTTGTAGTTGTCTTGTGAGGTACATAGCAACAGTGGCGTTGTACTCTTTTGTAGTTCTAGTGAGTGGTGAGTAGAGGGGAACAATGTCCTCTTCTATTCTGCATGAGACACATTTTGTGATGAGGTGTGCCACATAAGAGGGTTTCCTGACTACTGTGGGTATGTGCTTATCACAGTTGTATCCACTGTCCACCTGTGACCCGGGGTCTCTTGTCACACTTGGTGTGAAGTATACTACCACCTATGTTGTAGTTCTTGGCTACAGTGTTTTTAACAAAGGTGATGATGATGATGCACCTTTTGGCATTTAGCTACAGCCCATGGCTTGGACAACAGCCATCTGTCTCAGTGAGGCCCTTTTGTAGGATGTCAACATCTTTAGTGTTTACAATGATGGCTCCTAGTTTGCAGTCCTCTGGAAACTTCAGTAGGTACAGGCCTTCCATGGTAATTTCTACTTCAGGGAAGTAGATACTACACAGCCTGGGAAGTTACCTAGTCACATGGCTGCTGTGATACTGGCTTTGGAGAGTTTTTTTACCTGTGCAGCTGTGATGGCAACTTTGCAGTCTTCTATTATACACATGTGCTCTTTCATGGGTGAGAGGGGGGTAAAGTTAACACTGATCCTATCTGCCAGGATGTCGGCAATATCAGTTGGCTCTGTACATTTAGTGCCATTAAGCTGTAACTCAGAACAGATCTGAGTGTAACCATGACATGGACCTGTCTGGGCAGAGATCTCCTGAGTAGACAGTATGCAACAGAGTACAGATTGGGTTATATTTCAGTCTTGTTGCATGGGGCAACTATTTGAGGCCAGTCATCCTCTTGTTAAGTTACTTCATTGGTGTTTCTAGCTGCTGAACGTGCCTAGTTGGATTTATCGCAGGTGTGTTGTGGTACTCTGACAGTTCTGACTGCTGAGTAGTGGCAACCTCCTTTGACCTACATGCACAGACCTTGGCAGTTTGTGTGAACACCTAGCAGGATTTTCAGACCACTTTGATAATGTGTTTCTGGAAGTAGAGATGACTATACACATTTGTCCATAGATCCCTTATCGCATCCATATTTAGCTAAAGTGTGTGAGCATGCCCAGTATGACCCTTCAGTGTGATGCTGACTGAAATCCACTACATTTGTTGGAGCGTGTGAGCACGCACAGTATACACATTTATACTATGTATGGTAAATCAAGTTGTATTTTTACAGCAAGGCTCACCTTTGTGTTCTAGATCAACAGGGATCTTGCTGTGCCTGCAGGGCTTCCAGGAGACACTTTGCATAGACTTATCAACATTTCTACATACAGGGGGGGACAGCTATTCTTTGTAAATTTCTACCCGTGGGCACACCGGATTGTTACTGTGGGTGTACATAGGATGTGAGTTTCACCTGACACTTATACACATTTGCTGTGCCTGCACTGCTATGTACAAGGCACCATTACAGTCTGTGCTGTTGCCCATCGTACTGGCTTGAGGCATACTACTATACTACAGATCTTGGTGTCCAATGTCACGTATATTAGCTTGCGACTTCATAGCCTACACAAGCCACATCACAACGCCTGGCTTGATGTTCTCTGTCTGCATAGGCGTGTGGGGAAGGTTACCCATTTGCATCTTTAGGGTCATGATACAGCATTGCTTTGTGTTTGCATTAGTGTACAATTGTCCTGCTGTGTGTGTGCCACTGAAATGCTATCATGGCTTAGTGGTTCAGTACTGTGACTATAGTGCACAGTATCCTGGGTTCAAGGCCTGTCGCTGCTTTTTTTTCCATGCTGGCCAGATCAGACTGCTTAAGGAACAGTGAAGCAGATATGAGCATGTTTAACTGACTTTGCTCAACTTGCCCTGACCTTGCCCAACATTGCACGAGCAATTTTGTTTACATATACTAGATATTGGTGAAAGCTGCTTGTATATTGCTTAAAACGTGGCAGTCATGCCTCAGGTGGTACTGCAGGGCTGCCTATGTCGGATGCACATGCTACACTACCTATACATGTTTGGAAACAGGTAGTGTCAAGTTAGGCATCCCTTTTATTTTATGTGCGAGTCAGAGAGAGGTATTTCCATGGTTCCTATTGAGCTAGTGTATGTGCTATGCGTTGCCTCTTTGCCAAGGACAAGGCATACTGGGCACGCCTCCTTCTGCCTACTGGGGCAGGCTCAGGTTGTTCCTCCTCAGTCATGCTGTGCCTGTGCAGGCCTTGGTAATGGTGGGGGGGGCTGTTTGGCCCTGCCCTATGCTGTTCCTGCTGCAGCTGTTTTCGTAGGATCATATTGTGTAGCATGGCACATACCATGACAATTTCGGTACATGTAGTTGGTGAGTACTGCAAGGCTCCACCAGATGTGTTCAGGCACCAGAACCGTGACTTGAGCATCCCAAACACACGCTCTATTACATTTCGTGTTTGTGCGTGTGCCTCATTATGGAGTTCATGTTCAGGTGTGTGTGCATTTCTGATGGGTGTCATCAGCTATGGCTCCAGTGCGTATCCAGCATCCCCCACTAGGTGACTGTCAGGGATGTCCCCATTGGCAAATGTCTGGTACAGCTGCAACAGATGCCAGATATGGGAATCGTGGTAACTTCCAGGGCAGCCAGCATACACATTCAGTATTATGCCCTGGGCATCACACACTACCTGGCAGTTGGAGTGGAAGCCCTTGCGGTTGATGTAGGCCCTACCCCGCTCACCAGCTGGTGCTTTGATGTGCATGTGCGTGCAGTCAGTTGCACCCACTACCTCAGGGTCTTCCGCTATTTGCTGGAAGAGACTCATACTGCTGGCCAATACCTCACGGGAATTGGGGAAATATACATGATCACCGACATGTGGTGACATAGCATTCAGGAACTGGTGCAGTACCCTTGATGCTGATGCCTGTGAATCCCCATCATATCACCAGTTGGTCTCTGGTAGGTACCTGTTGCTAGTATTCTTAAGCCAGCACATACTTCGGTTTCCACTGGGATGGGTTCCCTTCTGTTGATTCTGTGTGTGAGGCTTGGCCTGCACAGCTCAACAGTTTGCTGCAGGAGGTCTCTGTCCACTCTATAGTGCTCCACTATCTCCAGCTCATGTAGCCCCTGGTAGGTTACCCTGGGTCTGTACACTCTTCTCAGTCTCCTCACTGTGGGTTGTTCAGCAGCATTTGCAATGGCACCACCCTCAGCATCTTGTACATGTTGCCCTATAACAGCAATGGCAGCCCCTAACATTTTTATGTCTCCATTTAAGCTTTTTAAGTTTTCACTTCTCTTTGTTGGACTGCAGTGTTCCTGAGAAAAACATGGGGGAATGTTTGTAGAGTTTAAGTGCTGGGCTAGTGTACTGCCTGTATAATTGGCTGATTCTGATTGATTTCACCTGGCAGCTCTGCTGGTTCTCCTTGGTTAACTTCCTACTATTTCTTTTCCTTCCTTTCCCTTTCTGTTTCCACAGGGAGCAGCGCCGCTCAAACAAGTGCAAACACGCGCGCACACAGGCTTACACAGGCTTAGGCGGGTGTACATTTGTGAATACAAGCTTAGACTGCCTTACACAGGCTTACACGGGCACACAGGCTTAGACGGGGTTACACGCGAACACACACAATGTAAGCAGCTTTGCAAGAAACTTTAGTGATAGCCACGGCGTACACCTTGGTTTCTGGATTTCAGTTTAGACAACTGTAGACACACCTCTTTTAGTCCTGAGTAACTCACAGCAACACGTGCCACTCTGCTCCAGTAAGCTTACAGTCTTTTTGATACATACCCCCTCATGATGTCACTCATCTTCTACTCTGTTACTCCCCTTATTCTACTCTTACACTCTAGGGACATGGTTCACATAGCAGGAAAAATTGGGATTCACTATCCTTATCCTCATTTGCATAGGATTGCCTAGTAATGCTTGGTTACATCTGTTAGACTGAGCTTCCCCCCTTGGCAACCTCTTCTCAGTAGCCATGTTGTCTTCAGCCTGCCATTATCTTGCATGGCAGATGAATATTTTGAATAAAATCCCTATTTGTGGCTTTTATTTTTTGTTTTTCTGTTTTTTAGAGCGCCACATGTTTGCACGGCACTGCGCTCACTTAAACATCGGAGATAGAGGGGGAAAAACATTTTTTTTTTTATTTTGCAAATGATAAAAATGCCAATAGTCGTATATTTGGCCATTGGCATGCTTCCTCAACTGGATGCATCCTTTATTTGGAGCTGTTATGGCTCCGTTCTGCTATTTGCAGAACGGTACTCTGTTGCCAACAGAGTACATTTCTGCAAATAACACTACTCTTACTCTGACAGGTTAGTGTTTTCCTGGATTGCAAATTTACCTCATTTGCATAGCTTTCAGCAGCAAATGAGGTAATTTGCATAAACTAACCCTGTCCGTGCAAGACTTGTTTTAGGAGCTCTCTTGCATGCCTCTGCCGGCTGTTCTTGGCTCGCTCGGCAGACATGTTGGCTTGTTGGAGTCTTACTGTACTCTTAGACTCTGTGCAAGCCTTTGTGAATCCAGCCCAATGTCTAATATATTTTGTTCCCTGGCAGTTTTTTTAGGTCTGTTCCTGAACATACATTGTAAATTTCCTTAATGTTGTTGAATTCACCAGAAACGGACTGGATTATTAAGTCCCTAGTTAGTTATTTTTCCCTTTTGTTTTCATGCAAGAAATGTAAGAATTTCTCTAGGTCATCAGCTCTTGACTTTGGTGGTCTATATTCCAGCAGTTGTTATATGTTCCAGGGTTGCCTTGTCACAGTTACACAATGTATAATATTGCTGTTAACACTGAAACACACCTCCACCTGATTTTTATTATTATAATGTCTGTTGCAGTAAAAACATGTATACCCTGATAGAACTGGTTTCCAGTCTGTTTTTTGACTGTCACAATCCGTAACAGCATCAGTCTTGTGTTTAACATGGCACATTTTCCAACAAAAAATTATTATTAATGCTCCTAGTATTAACAACCATTAGAGATGCATTCAATGTCCTTGTCTGTGAACCATTAAATTTTCAACCTGGCAAAAATCCTGCCTTGGTTGTCAAATATTGCAAAATATCTGCTGCAACAATCCTCTTCCCTGATTTTAAGTGCACACCAGCCTGTCTGAACATCTTCTTCTGGATTTTCCCGGTTAGAGGTCGCCACAGCGGATCACCTGTCCACTCATGAATGGCAGTGGGGTTTTACAGTGTCTAGTTGCCAGCCCGGCGTCCAGCCTTCCACAGAAGGCGCACACATGCATGCATACCTAGGGCCAATTTAGAGTGTCCAGTTGTCAGAAGAAAAAAATTCAAGCGAGCTGCATCTGCCTCAGGTGATAAATTTCCTTTAACTGCTAACCAGATTACAGCAACATGTTGGCCAATATGATCTCAATCTGATCAGCTTGGTTACCGACATCATCTTTCATACTTTCCTGTTATTAGCCAAAGTAGCTTTTGTTACATTTCTAACAGTTGACAATTGGTTATGAAAAACATCTAGGATCACAATTTACCTCAGAAAAGAATGTTTTACCTCAAAACCACAGCTAGTGTAGAATATTTACCTCAAAACCACAGTTAGTGTAGAACGTTTACCTGAAAACCACAGTGGTAGCTGAAATTTTCCAGAGCCTGCCTCAGTAAATTAACTCTTATTCAGAAGTATAGAAAACAGATGTTAAAGTTCATAAGCAAACTACATCTATCATAGGTAAAGCCCATCTTTTTCCCTTTTCTCTTAACATTTCCCCCCTCAAAACACTTTTATTTGTCTCTTTTTTTTTTTTTTTTTTTTTTTTTTTTTTTTTCAGCAATATATGGTAAAAACTTAAGCTTTTCTTTGCATACATTACTTCATTTGCAAGACGAACTTTTAAACTTCAAAACATTTGCAAATGTCACATTTCAATGTATTCACTTTCACCAGTCTGTTGCAACTGCTGGTACATAGTTTTCGTAATAGCAGTATCTACCAGTCTTTGTAGAAGACTTCTGATACAGGGTATACAACAGCAACCACATACCACCACGATAGCCACAGCGACTCCGGACACCAGGAAACTGCTGATGAGATGACTCCATTTTCCAAACCACGTTCGTAGAAAGTCTGCAAAGGGATTACTTACCCCAGAGTTCTCTGCCAATTCTTCGGATAACATCTCCAAACCTTTCAAAGCTCGAGTGATGCTGCCATCAGGGGCAGTGTTATTCGGAATATATGTACGACAAAGTCCCAAACATCCTGCAAACTCCTCCCTTGGCCAGGAGCATATCCAACGCAATTCGATTCTGCCATGCCACCTGCGAAGTGGCCTCCAGTTGTTCAGCAATACCTTTCAATGCATCTTTGGTATAGTTCACAAAACGCTGCTGGTTATAGTAAATGCAGTTGATCCAGTCCACATTCTTACTGGGTTGAATCCAGACAAAGAAGGATGCAAAACCAGCTGCTATTTGGTTTATTGCTTTGTATTCATCAGGCACGCCTCTTGGTACGCCAATGCTATCGATGTAGACACTGCTGTCAAAGGATTGCTTCAGTGCCTCTCTCTTTCTCTTATTCAACAACCTCTGCTTTATTTCAGGTTCTCTACGAAATTGCTTACTGGAACTGGGAAAATATGGAATGGCAGAATTAACTTTACAAGTGCACAAGTTCTCTTCCAGGGAATCGTAAGCCTTGATCTGAGTTTGTTGTCTCCACATAACCACCATACGTCTGCCAAACTATGAGTTTGGTTTTCCAGAAATGGATTTTTATTGCCATTCACAGTAACATTGCAATAATTCTGTCCCATATTGCCATAATTCTTTCCTGTGCCATCTCTGGAAATGCACATATATGAACCTGGATAAGAAATTGCTGTAGGCGGTTTCTCAACTTTGCTTATGACTGGAAAACGCTGAGTTTCATTTTTGCATTTATCTTCAGTTTTGTTGAAGAATAACTTTAACAAACACGTCAGATTACCTTCAGCTTGCATCAATGGGACTGTCGCTAGTTGCAGTTTACCTTCAGCACAAGAAACACAGTTCTCACGATGTGCCTCTCTGGTACTATATCTAACCCAAGATAACCATTCATTATGGAGTAAGAATCCCGTCTCGAGTAACAATTGTTCTTCTGTGAAGGCAAAATCTGCTTTACTTGTAGCATTTTTAAGGATTTGCACTTTAAGTTGGAAAGTCCCCAAAGGGTCAGTTCCAATTGGAAGAGACACTCCGATTCCATAAACTCCTGAATCACTTTCTTGTGGTGACACTATGGCTATAGTAATTACTTCAGTACCTTGGAAATGCACAATTTTTATTCTTTGTTGCCTGCTTTTATCTTTCTCTGGTATCACTGCACCACTTGTTTCCCATCCGGTCATATTTGTTGACCACCAAACATTTGACCAGGATGCAGTCTCTATTGCACAAGTATTTTGCAAGAGTCAGGAAATCATTACTGTTCCATTTAGCACAGTCCAAAATTCCTTCACAAAGTTCTACCTTGAACATAGTAGTAACACCTGTTTGCGCCTGCAGCACCACCATTCCTTTTTCTCTCAACTGTTCCTTCTCGTATGGACATATTTACTTTCGCCACGAAAATCATCATAAAGTACTAGTTGAACATGGCCATTCTTCCTTTGTAGTCAGACTTTGCGTTCAGGGGTCCGATGGAGTCTGACCAACATCAATGGTAGAAGGAAAAGTCTTAAGTTTTTTTTACAGTGGGTGATATGAATCCACAAAGTCCTCTCTGCGATCTTTACAGCTGTAGGTGTCTAAGTACTTGATATGGGTCTTCCCACCTGGGGGATGACCAGTTCTTTCTCTCCACAATTCGGATCCACACCCAGTCTCCGGGTGCCACGCTTAACAAGGTTTCACTTCTGGAATCTGCAAAGGAGTCATTGGTTACAAGAGACTTGACATTTTAGCAGCTTCTTCATATAATCCGCCAGATCCTCACCCCCCTCACGTTCCGCTGGCAACAATCCTTGCCACTGCAGGATGTAATATGGTCTCCCAAACAAAAGTTCAAATGGTGTAAGTCCTTTGTTAGGAGGGTGAGATTCGCATGTACAGGAGTGCCAATGGAAGGCATGTAATCCAGGATGTATGCATTTCTGCCATCAGTTTGCGGAGTTTACTCTTCAGGACACCATTGTGTCATTCTACCAGTCCAGCTGACTGCGGATGGTAAGCACAATGGTACTTGAGATCAATTTGAAACACCCAACTTGTGCACAATCTGATTTACAAAATGAGACCCATTATCACTATAAATGCGCCTTGGAAGGGCAAATCTGGGAATTATTTCTGTTGTCAAAAGCTTTGCTACTGTGTGTGCATCAGCATGCTTTACTGGAAAAGCTTCTACCCACTTAGAAAAAGCATCAATTATAACTAGACAGAACCTTTTTCCCTCTGAAGGTGTCAACTCAAAGTCCATACAGAGCGTGTGGAATGGATATGGAGGGGTAGGGAATGCCTGCTGAGATTTTTTTTTTAACTCCCCCCGAGCATGATACTTAGCACATAATAAACAAGATAAACAGAATTGCTTTGCATAAGTTGAAAATCCTTTACACCAAAACACCTTAGACACTATTTGAACCATTGTCTGTACTCCTACATGAGCAGCTCCATGGCTAACCAATGCAGCATACCTAAAAAGGTTTGAGGGTAATACCATTTTGCCATCTGATGCTCTATACAGCCCATCCTGTTGAGTGATACCATAGTTCACCCAACGGCATTTTTCTTTGTGTTGTCAATGTTTGCATTACTTTTAGTGTCTCTAAGTCTAAGAGGTGTCCGGGCTCTAAATCATTGTCATGTAAAAGCAAATCATTTTCTTGAGCTGCCTTTTTTGCAGCCATATCAGCAAGGGCATTTCCCCTGGAGACAGGATCTTTTCTATTGGTATGTGCGGAACATTTACATATCACTATCTGGAGTGGTAATTGCACTGCATCTAACAACTGTAAAATTAAATCTCTGATTTATTGGTTTGCCTATCGCAGTAACCATTCCCCTATTCTTCCATTGTTGAGTGAAAACATGTACAGTAGAGAAAGCATACTGACTATCTGTATAAATTGTCACTCTTTTACCCTCCCCTAAGGTACAAGCTCGAGTCAAAGCCGCTAACTCAGCTGCTTGGGCAGAATAAATGTTTGACAATCCTTTTGCTTCCAAAACATCAGTTTCTGTGGTGACAGCATACCCTACTAGTGTTTTTCCTACAGTGTCCTTTGCTGATCCGTCTACAAACAAAACGAGATCAGACTCTACCAACGGAATATCCATTAAATCTGGTCGGGGAAGTACTTTGTCATGAATGCTCTCTAAGCAAACGTGTGAAGTACCTTCTTCTGGAGTCTGCAAAAGTGTCGCCGGTTTAAGAGTAGTACATTTTCTATGGTCATATGTGGCTGTCGGCAGCACTGTCATACATGACAAATGTCGACTAGGAGATAAAAAGGTTATCTTATCTTGCAAAAGTATAGTAGCTACTGAATGTGGAACTCGCAATTTTAATGGGTGGAACAAAACTAATGATGCTAAGGCTTGCATTGCCATGGCGGCTGCCGCTACAGCTTGAACACAATGCGGCAATGCCCTTGCAACAGTATCTAATCTGGAGGAATAAAAAGCTATCTGTCTCTGTTTATCCCCATGTACTTGTACCAGAACCAAAGTCATATATCCTCCCTTACAATCAACCATTTGTACAAACTGCTTAGAATAGTTCGTAAAACCCAAAACAGAGGATCCTGCTATCAATTGCTTAATTCTATTAAATGTTTGTATTGCCTTATCTGTCCACTGTATATTACTTTTAGCTGCCATGGGAGTGTCATAGATCAGTGCGGTCAATGGCCCTACTTCCGCATAATTAGGAATCCATCTTCTACAAAAATTAGTCACACCTAAAAACGACATCTCCCGCTTAGTCATAGGCATAGGTGCTTCAAGAATTGCTTGTTTTCTTTTATTTTCCAATTGTCTACCTTCCTGCGAGACTAACCCAAGTATTTTACTTGTGCTTTCCACAATTGTAACTTCTCTTTATTTACTTTGTCCTTGCTCAGCTAAAAAACTAAGAAGGGCTAGGGTATCCTTTTTACAACTTTCCTGTGTGGGTGAGGCCAATAAAATATCATCTACGTACAACAGAACCTGGCTTCCTTCTGGGGGAACAAACTGAGCTAAATTTGCAGCCATTTATTGTGCGAATATTGTCGGACTCTCACAATAACCCTGTGGCAATCTGGTGTATGTGTATCTTTTACCTTGGAAAGTGAATTTAAACCAAAATCTACTCTCCTTGTGTAGTGGTATGGAGAAAAAGGCATTGCTTATATCTATGAATGAAAAATATCTGTGCTGAGGTAGTAAATCATTAAATGTATAGGGGTCAGGGATCACAGCTGAATTTACTGCTTGTAAATCCTGAACCAACCTCCATGACCCATCCGGTTTCTTTATAGGAAACAATGGAGTATTGCAGGGTGAATCTGGGCATTCAACAAGAATTCCTACCTGTTTTAGCTGTTCAGTAACTGGCTTAATTCCTTCCTCTGCTTGCTTAGTGGATATTGATGCTTACGAGGTCTAAAACCTGACTTTGGAGTTATGCTAACTTCACCTGCTGTTTTCATTAATCCTACATCTCCTTTACCTTTTGACCATAAAACTACAGGCAAGGCACTTAACGCACTATCTTCTTCTTGAGTTAGGAGGATTTGTCATGCCACTTCTACTTTGTCATCCCTGAAGTGCACGCTTGGTCGTGCCCAAGTCACCCAATTTAATCTTTGTACCTGGATCTGTTCTTTCAACTGACTTTCAGACATTGTGTCCCAAATAGTTACCTTTATCGCCAAATCTACCCAATGTGTCCCCACTGCTTTAGTAACTGAGATATGTGGGCTATAACTTGAGCGATATAAAGAACTCCTTTCCTTAGTCAAAGTACAGGTTACTACTGTATTACCTTGCGTATCCCAAAACATATCCTTCAGAATTATCCTTGCACACTTGTGCTTAAAGAATTCTTTTTCAAATTCTTTATCCGGACCAAGGGCCTTATAGAACATAGAGCAATGTAAGTGCACCGCAACCTGCGGTGACACGCTCCTAGATTTACTTAGAGCTAGATTGATCAACTCTGTATCAACCCTCCCTGGGCCGTCTGAAATCAAGTTTAGGCTATACCAGTAAAACAAGTCTTGTACTCCCTGTACTACTAAGCCGCTAACCTTTTTGCCTCAATACCTTTAGGTGTGGGAATTGCTGCTATTCCAAACACATGCATCAAATCTCTTCCTAGCAAATTAACTGGACAAACTTTTGATATAATTACCCTACATCTAACAGTTTGGTTTGTTTGCGGATCTGTAAACAGTAGAGGATGAGACGGTGGTTCCTTAGATTTTCCCGTTTGCCGCTTTTACAAGGACAAACTCATCTGTTTCGCAGTTCAGAGGCAGAACTGCTGGACCAAAAAGTGTACGCGATGCACCTGAATCACAAACTCCACTTTTTGTCCCTCAACCAAAAACTCTATCATGGGTTTCTGATCTGGACGCATAGCAATACCCAAATTTGCCAGGTTTATGACTTCAAAGTCACAATCCCGCCCTTCCATTAGAGTGTTTCTGACATTCATCGTAGTGGGTGTCTGCCTCTTCACTATCCCCATAATGAAAATGGCGCCTTTCTTTACTATCATATAGTCATGCGGAGCCCTTGTTCATAAGCTGTGGGGGGAGCGAAGTGCCCACGTCTACCGCATTTAAAACATTCTCCACATTTTAACCTTTCCCTATAGGCTGAATGTCCACCCGGTTCATTTAACGTGTCCCATTGCATGCCCCCACATTTTTTTATGCCACCACGGCACCCTTGCCCCCATCATCCCCTACTGCCAACACTTGTACTTTTTCTTTTTTAGATTAAAATGTTGCTCATCGTGTCGTGCATATTCAAACAAAGGTTGCAGTCTACATGTTCTGTGATCTACCATATGCTTAGTTACAAAACTATGTATTGGAGCCTTACAACCTTTAAGGAAAGCATTTATCAATTGCTGTTCATACGGACTATCATTAGTCTGATCCTGCGGAATTGTCATTCCACAATGGTTATTGAACACTTCTGTCAGTCTTACAATATAATGATCCACAGATTTATCATTTTGGATGCACTGATTTATTACTGTCCAATCTGCTCTTGGACGCCACTTACCAGAAATTCTCTAACAGATCAATGACTCGTGTGTCTAACACCCCAGAATTATGCTTTTAATGTAGTGCTGTCATCTGCCTTACATGTCCAAGTACCACAAACTAAGTGCCAATCTGGACCTAAGATTTGTCGCACTACTTGTTCTACTTCTAAACCATTTAGATAACTTAAATGCATACCAACTATGTCCTCAGAAGATTTTTGAAAATTAACCTTAGGATGAGGAACACCATCCGTAGCTCGTTTTATATCCTCTCTAGCCCAGGGACGATAAACTAAAATAGTTGGTTCTTGTCCAACATCTCCTGCTTGTGGGTTTGCAACTTGTATTAAGGGAAGAGCTTCTGAATGGTCAAAGTTTAATAGCCCAACGTCCTTCCCCTGCTGGTCCTGACTTTAACTGCATAGGTTGGTCTACCTGTTGCAAAGCAACTTTAGGTACTACGGGAATTTGTGGGTAAATTGGAGGGGTCACAACATTTCCTTGAGCAGCTAATAACCCACCCTGCTGTATAGATCCCACATCTTCAGACTGATATTGAGGAGGTTCCCCCGGTGTGGCAGCAGCAATTTCACCATACGGTGGGGTGGTTGCCTGCCTTTGTACTGCACAAACTGTATGCTCATCTTCCTTATCTTAAAAATAAAGCTACTTTTCCACTTGGCACCAGTGACCCCTTTTGATTTTTTTTTTTTTTTTCCTGACGCTGTTTTTCTTTTATAACTCGTTTATTTGCTTCTAACCATTTTTGTGCTTGGGGAAATCCCAATTGTCTTTGCTTTTTAGTTCTAGTTCCTACCAGGGCCGGCCTTAGCTGAAATGGCGCCCTAGGCGAAGTAGTGTTCTGGCGCCCCTTAAGCCACACCCACACCACACTCATGAAACACCCCTATTTGAGCCACACCCACAGAGTCATTCCCCAAGAAAGCCACCCCAGTCATTTCCTTAAATTATTTCAATGCATAGGGGAAAAACAGATACATTGTAATGTAGTTAAACTGCAACTACCTTTGCATACGTATTTTCCACTTTAAATACCAGAGCCAGATCATTGTCAAATAGGGCCTATACGCGGTAACAGACTACCCCCAGAGCAGCCACTCCAGCAGCAACACCCTCCCCCAAGCAGCCCCCACCTCAGCCACTCCAATGTTCCATTACTTGGTTATTTCTCACCAGTTACCATGCATACTGTTCTCTTATTCTTCTACAGTGATTACAGATATTGAAATAAAATAGCACAAACAGACAGCCATTTGCTAAATAAACAATAGAGTCTCACAAGAGACTTATACCATGAGCAGTAAACTTCTCTGCCCTTGAAACTCACATTCATTGAAATGGCATGAAAATCCACATTCATAGTAATGCATCTGGCTAGTGGAGAACTGAGTTTACCTTTGGGCTGTTTTCAAAACAGACTCCTTGCACACATTTTTAGGGCCATGCATACACGCACTTATTCTTGGATTCACTTTCCTGATTGTACTGAATTATATTCCTTGTATAATACAGTACCACTTGTTAGAGTATGTTTTAAATTTGTAGTTTTAAACATTTGTTTAATAAACAATGAAACAAAATGTATGAACCAATAACTACCCATTTCAAAAAATGTCAAAAATAAAGGCCACTCAAGACTTCTGTCATTACAGTCCACCAATATTACTGCCCACACACACACACACACAACCCTCCCTTAGATAAAGCTGACAACAGTCCAAAATTCTTCTCTATCTACATGGAAATCTGCACAGAGAAGGAATAGAGATCAGAAACTAACCACAGACCTTGGAGATGTGTGGAAACCTTAACAACCATGCCATGATGTTATGTTGCTACAGTGAGAACCAAAGTCTAATCTACAATAACCTGAGGAATGCAAGTAATACACAACCATAAGAGTGAGACAGACAAAACGACAGAATTCTGCACAATAATAAAAGAATCTGAAATAAATGCAAAAGGGATTTAAAAGTCAACATCACTCCAGAAGAATGTTAAACACACCAGATCTCTCCTTGGTAATTAATGATACACCACACCTACTTGTGACATACTTACTACATTAAAACCACACTTTCAACACGTGCATAGAACAGGAAGTGCAAAGTAACATGGAGTCAGCAGAGCGTAAACTGAATGAGTTGGAAGTGTTCTTTCTATTTTCTAAGGCAATGGTTCTCAACCTCTGGCCTGGTAAAATTGATGACATGGGCGTTTGAGGAAACACTGCCTTAGAATGCTTTCTTTAATCTTAAATTATTACTAGGTCAATGTCTTCCCAGTTTTCATACACAAATCAGCCTTCTCCAGTTCCTATAACTTATCAGTGAGACAAGCTTTGATTGCTTCCCTGCCCAAAACTTTTAATACTCAAGGAAAAGAATTTTAAATAAAATAACATACTGCAAACCAGACAGAAAACAAACAATGGCATATAAACAACACAAAATCAATTTTCACAGAGAACAGTATTCTGGTAGAGGCAATTCAAAGTTAGCTTTCTCAGGAAACACTCACACAAGCAATGAAGTTACACAGACAACTAATAGGTTCATAGGTTTATACTAGGCTATCTGCCCTAAGGCATTTATAAGCCTAGCTTTTTTCTTTCTTTTTTTTTTTTTGTGTGTAAAAGCACAGTTATAAAAAAATATACATTTCTTAGCCCAAAGTCAAAATGCTTAGCCTCAAAATTTTGTGCAAATGATTACATTACATTCTAAAATGCTATTCATAAAATAGCAAGCATATATTTTCAGTGCATCGAAAGTACATCTCTGTTCCTTTATTTGGTCCTATTGTACAACAACCCCCTCCTTAAAAAGTAGTCAATTTGCTGGTAATTACTTAAAATCTTCAGACTATATAATCCACATACCCTATTCAATTCTGAAATATAAAAAACTGCAAATGTCAAAGGCACACAGGTGTTTGAATTAAGGCAGCAGCAGAAGCAACAGAAAGCCCTCAAAAGTCTTGATAACACATTCTAGCTGGCCATTTATTTTTCTTAGCATAAAACTTTTGAGGCAGCGACACACCTGTTAGGTATGTTACAGAGCTGCGTGTGGCAATGCTCCCATCTTCACTAGGGTGATATCTCGGTTCCCGAGCTCATCTACTTCCATCAAATCATTGTCAGACGTCCTAAAACCATGACCAGTTTTCCAGGTCTCTGAATAAGACTGGGCAACCTGCCGGGAGTTTAAACATCTAGCACTATGGGACATCAGGAAATATATTGGTTTCAATACTACTGCTTACTTCACCAAAACAGAAAACAAATAGTAAATATACTTAAATAAGGCTAGGAACAACAGATACTAACGGCGATACTAAAATAATAATTGTAATTTAAAATGAGTACCGATTGCAAATAAAAGTTTTAACATAGTGTCCCTGTTTATAACCCCACTACCTTCCAAAATACTTTCCCTCCTTCCCAAAGTCTCATGTTAACTCTACCGCTCTCCCACCCTTCCTCAACGGCACACAATCTGTACTACAGCACATCCAATGCCATCGAATCGCCTAGCTCACTTACTAGCTAAGGGTGTACTTAAAAGCAAACCAACATTGTGCACAGCAGCAGGGAGCAAAATAAGCTGAAAAATACACTAAATAGATATTCTGACAGTGGGCACAGTTCTTCATAACTGCGATGGCTCAAAACAAGTTACAGCAAGCAAGAACACTAGTACACACAGATGCACTCATACACACACACACACAAACAGAACGACTAATTTAGTTTACATACAAATACATACCCGCACAGTTTCTCTCGCATAAAGAAAAAAGCGGCTTAACTTACACATAAACTCACACTTCCACTTACCTTGTTTTGAATCTGAACAGCCACGCATGATGACCTTAACCCCTCTCTTCACTGACGCGCAAAGCGTGATGGGCGTGATTTGGGCGGATTTTTTTAACTTGTTGAAGGCAACCTGATGCAAAGTGGGGTTTTGTTATTTCGCGATCTTAAACCCTGTCTCTAAGTGAAGGGCCGAGAAGATCGCAAATGCCAAAGTACATTGTTAAAATAAATAAATAAATTCATAAAATTCCGCCTTTTACAAAAGGCCGTGTGTATTCCAGCGGGCTTTCTAGTAGCCTGATATGCCTAAGGCCGGCCGTGGTTCCTACATCTCTTTTCAAATCTTTAACCAATTTTGCACAGGCATTCTTATTCAGTGTACCATCAAAATCATATTTCAACTTCCACTTAAAAATTTAACATTATTTTTGTTTAAACTTTTCATATACTTGGCATCAACATTTAAACAGGCATCACTCATACTTACAGTAACTTGAACCCATGTTTTCCTAGATTTCTTATTTTAGGACTGTATATTTTAGGACTGCATTTCTTATTTTTAGGACTGTATATTTTTGGACTGCATCAAAATTATTTTTACAGGGCTTATTTCAAAATGGGGCTATCTTAATGGGGATCCTAAGAAAATAACAGGTAATGCTAACAAAATAATCCTAATTATTCCTACCCACCCTTAACTAAAAATAAAACCCCTGTCGACAAGGTTAAATTTAAAAGAAAAAAAAGGTATTTTCATCCTACCTGAACCAGATGAGACTCAGTTTCCCCTTGTTGGTTCGGAAACCGTCCCTCAGGGATCAGAGAGCAGCCGGCCTCTCTCCAACGACAAATCAGTCTGAGGGCTTTCCGTTGAGGGAATCTTTAGATGAGAAACCCTCACCTGCGCAGGTTTTTCGGTCTCTCTGTCGGTCTGATCCATATTTTCGTAGAGGTTTCCGGTCCGAAGGACCAAAATGTCAGAAGAAAAAAATTAAGCGAGTCGCATCTGCCTCAGGTGATAATTTCCTTTAACTGCTAACCAGATTACAGCAACATGTTGGCCAAGATGATATCAATCTGATCAGCTTGGTTACTGACATCAACTTTTATACTTTCCTGTTACTAGCCAAAATAGCTTGTTACATTTCTAACAGTTGACAATTGGCTATGAAAAACATATAGGATCACAATTTACTTCAGAAAAGAATGTTTTACCTCAAAACCACAGCTAGTGTAGAACGTTTACCTCAAAACCACAGTGGTAGCTGGAATTTTCCAGAGCCTGCCTCAGTAAATTAACTCTTATTCAGAAGTATAGGAAACAGATGTTAAAGTTCATAAGCAAACTACATCTATCATAGGTAAAGCCCATCTTTAATAAACATGGTTCAATGACCTTTTCATACCAACACTTCAGCAAATAGCATATTCATTTTGCTAGATGGGAGAAAGAGACAAATAATAATAATGTGTTTTAAAACTTTTTCTCTTAACACCAGTCCACCTATAGCATGTGTTTGGGATGTGGGAGGAAACCGGAGCACCCGGAGGAAACACATGCGACCACAGGGAGGACATGCAGACTCCGCACAGAAGGCACCCCAGCCAAGGATTGAACTGGAGAACCTCTTGCTGTGAGGTGGCAACGCTAACCGCTGCACTTGTGTCAAAATTAGGATTGGATACTCTCCAAGTTTCTATTTTTTTTTAAAACTGGACATTTTTTTCATGTAGGTTTTTGCACAAAAATCTTTTAATTCAGTGACATTACTCTCCTTTCTATATGTGATTTGTGAAAGTATGTCCCAACACCTGTACAAGCTATGTTATCTAAGAGGGCTGTAAGTTCTCTACTAACAAAGTCCTTGCAGATGAGGTCATTTGTGCTGACATGAATAAAAACGGTTCTGTACTTCCTTACATTAAGGCTTGCCTCGCATCATCTGTTTTTGCTCTTGGTAACCATAATGCTATTCAATGTTCATTATCTTCTTGCAAGTCTGTTTCTCTAATAATTGAATCTCCAGTTACAAAAATATCTTTTTTTTTTTTTTTTTTTTTTACCAGATTTGAAGAATCTTCAACTTATAATTCAGTAATATATGCTCTATCAGTTGTTACAAAGGAACACTCTTAATCACCTTTAGTCTTATTAATCCCATTGTTTATATTGCTTATTACATTTGCAAGCATACAATTCTCATCCAGCTGGCATTGTATATCCACAGCTTGAGACATGTCAACATCTGTCTTTCTCCTCTTTTCTTACAGTAAGGTTCTTCAGTCCTATGTTCAGTTGTGATTTCTTCCTTTTTACCTGCCCCTTACCTCTTTTTGTTTTTCCCACATTCTGTTTTGGAAAAATGATGCTTTTTTCTGTAGACTGAAGGTTTTCTGCTAGATTACAGAAATAAAATTTTTGTGTGTTGCTTAACAAAACTATGTCCTTTTTTAGTATGTATTCTCTTTGCTTTACAGACATTGATCAGTTTATTTTTTCTTGTTTGGTGTGAATGTCTTCCTTTATTTCCTTCTGTACGCTCTAAATTTTTAGATTGCTGAATACCTGTATCCAGAATTCCAAAGTTGTCAGTGACATTAATTTGTTTCATAGGAGTTGTGATCTTTACAGACAAACACATCCTTTCCTAAATGAGTTCTGTTTGCTTAACATTGTTTATCTTATCAGTCCAGTCAATATATGTAACAACAGTTCTCCCTCCCATGCCAATTGCACAAGTGCAATCAGCAAGTACAAATTTGCTACTAATAATGTAGTAATGGTAATCAAATCGTCTAACTTTTGACCTGAGGAACGCAGATCACCAGTGTTATCAGGTGTTCATTTTAAATATACATACGTTGTACAGCGTAATAAATGCTATTTGTGCTACAGCAAATCATTAATGGCATACTCCGTTAAGGAATCCATGTTCAGCTGTAAATTAATAAAAAAAATATATAAAATAGTTCTAAAAGAATAATCAAAACCAGTTACCACAGAATTCAAAAAAGAACTAAAATCAACTTCTGTGAGAAATCCCACAAAATATACAACCAAATATTGAAGTACAATAACGTTCTGACCACACAAGTTGTGAAAGTTGCACATAAGCTGGAATTCCTGTACATTGCTCATGAATGCATGAAATAGCTTCTGCTTAGTATTTTACAAGGCCATACCTCTTAACAGTAAAGATCAATAAATTGCAAACCAAGATGGGATTGTTTAAATGAGCTCTGGATTGTCCTTTCTGCAGTCTGTGTGAATGTGTAGCTGACTAGGCCCCTTGGGATGACTAGAGTTGCCTGTCTAAAACCTATCCCTTTCTAACCAAACAAATTTTGTCGTTTTACCTTTAATTTTAACTGTCTTTCCAGCAAGCTATTGTTTCCTTCCTACAATAAAGAACAGTGGTAAGAAATAAATATTAATTCAGATAACATTGTGGTATTCAGTTTAAGTCTTATGAACAAGAGTCTTGCCAAAAAACTTGCTTGTAAAAAATGTGGACATTGTAGATATGTACTGCTGACGGCCACCAGCATTTCAGTATGTGGTTACCCCAGAATTTTAAAAAGTACATGTAATTTTGATTATAACATGGCGGGGGGATTTATTTACCAACTTGCCCATCATATGAAGCTTATTATGAAGGCAAAACAGAAAGAAGGTTGAAGGGCAGGATTTATTTATTTAACATTTGTTTACCAGGGAAGTCTGACTGGGCAAGTTTGCCCATTTCACACATGTATAAATTGTGTTAGTGCTAACAATATTGTCTACAGACATATATTTAAAACCCTTTATTTTTGTACTAGAAAAGTGTTTTTTAATGGAAATGTGTATATGCTTAGCAAGCTGCAATAATATATTTACATATTTGTAGTTCTGATAAAATTCTGTAATGGTATTGTTTTCCCATATTTTATAGCGATATAATTTTGGCTGTGGGCTGTGCTGCATTTTACTCTGATCAAGTCATACCAAAATGGCAAAGTCCAAGTGGCCAACTTTACCTTATAGGCATAAGTAAGCTCAGCATTACCCATGCTCCGACATGGTTTGTTGCTGTTATATTTTTTGTGCAATTAATGTTTGATTTTGTGCAGATGCTACATTAAATGAGTGTCGCATATGTGTATTTTTATAGGCATTTCTCCATATTTGTTAAACAATGGTATTCATAACTGGTTGCATGCATGTTAGAGATCATGTCTTGTATTAGACACATCTGAGGCCTTTTAATTATGTCTTCAGTCTGTGGTTTCCTTTGGTGGCTTGGATGAAGCAGGTACCAATGCATAGGTGTCGTGTATTTATACAGTAAAAGTGCAAAACTGTACCAGAGAACACTGAGCAGTAGATGTAACTTAACCAAACTGTTGCTAAAGTCCACAGGTTTATGCAAGATGATTAAAGGGGTGAGCATCTCAGAACTACCTGTCTGTTTGCCACCGTCTCCCATTAGAGGAGGAAAACTGCCCTCTTTGGGTTTGCCACAGCCACTTCTCTGCTTTACACATTTTGAGTAGTTAGACACGCCCCCACTTCTCTCACCCTATTTATATAACCAACAGGAACATGAATGATACCACAGACTACACCACTCAGGGTGCATAACCAAGTAATCTGTCTCTTTATTATCAGCACTTCTTCTAGCTCTAACAGTAAGCGTATAGTAATTAGTATTCTAAGGTATTAACAACATGTGGAACAAAACTCATCCTGTGTACCCAATCAAGTCTGGCCATGTATATGGTGTAGAGTGCATTAGGTGGCATTAACAGGCCTTTTAATTTGATCACGGTGCCAAAAAAAAATTGTACAAAAACAGAAATC
>NC_056727.1:1249174211-1249316711 GCF_019279795.1 Protopterus annectens
GTATATATATATGTATCTATATATCTTACAAATGGAGTCCCCAAACCAGTCTCCTGTTCCTCCTGCCTTTCTGGATGCATTCATTGCTGTCTGTAAAGCATGCACCTAAGCACCCAGACAGATTTTATAAAGTCCCCGAAGATGCATAATTTCTCTTCAAGGCCCCTTCTGCAGATCCTTCAACTATTTCTGTGGCTGCAAACAAAACTTCCAAATTTCTTCCTTCCACTTCCCTTCTTCCCTCAGGTAAGGAAATGTAGAGACTGGGCAAATAGGTCTGTACCTCTGCCACCTTACCTGTGAGAACAATAAACTGTCAAACACATATGGCCATATATTCCTTGTTCCTTCTTGCTGATGCTATTGTACTCGAGTGATTTTCCTGATTTCCCCCAGTAAAACTAAGGTTTCCAGTCTGTTACATTCCTGCAGCCAAGTTACTAAACATTCAGTAAAGTGCATTTATGATGTTGTGGAGTTTGCATCTAGGGCTGCTGCCTCAGGTTTTGTTATCAGGAGATATTCCTGGCCTAGGCTACAGCCTCTGCCAGATGATATAAAATCAAAACTTATGGACGCACCCTTGAACAACAAGGCCCTGTTTGGTTCAGCAGCTGCTGAACTGTTTACGGCCCTTCCGACGAAGGGGAAGGAACTCCAGGACCTCAGACACATTTTTGTCTCCTCACTCCCTGCTTCCAGAGGAAGTATCTAGCCAGGACTACCTTTGTGAAAAGGCCCTCCAGACACGTGTCTCCCAAAGGAGAGAAAGATTAGAGGAAGCAGATCACCTCCAGGTCTTTTCCCTCTACTCCCGCTCAAAAATGGACCAGGCCAAGCCTGGTAGTTTGTAACTACCAGGCCTTCAGCCCAGACTCCCCTCTCTCTCTCTGTCCTTCACTGCTTGGAAACGAGTTACCCAGGACTCTTGGGTCCTCTGAATCATAAAACAAGGTTATTTCATTATGTGGGATTTCAGACCAACCTTCAGAGGCATTCCTGTACCGCCTAGAGACCAAATGGCTTCCTTTTCTCCGGCCTTGCAGGTCCTCCTTTCTCAATGTGCAATTCAAGAAGTTCCCCCTCAATTAAGAGGAGAAGAATTCTACTCCGGAATGTTCCTGGTCCTTGGAGACCGATATTAGACTTGTCCCACCTAAATACCTTTCTGAAGATCCCCACTTTTCGGATGCTAAATCTTCCTACTCTCCTTCCCCAGTCTTACATGGTGTCCTTAGATAGGAAGAATGTCTACTTGCATATTAAAATCCATCCAGTTTTTCAGTAAATTCCTTCATTTTTTGTGGGTTCTTCACATTTTTAGTTCTGTGCTTTGTCATTTGGTCTCTATACAGCCACAAGTGTATTCACATCGTGTCTAGCCCCAGTCACTGCCTTTGCCAGAATGCAGGGGATCCAACTCTTCCCTTATCTGGAAGATATCCTCATTAAGGCATCATCCCCACAGTTGGTACAACAGCACCTGGACTTCACCATCTCCCTCTTGAAGTCGTCTGGGGTTTACCATAAACCTTCAAAAGTCCTTCCTGATACCCTCTCAGGATCATTTGTTCTTGGGGTTCAGGATTCTAACAGGCAAATGATGTCCTGTCTTTGCCCAGACAAGATCATGTTTCTCATGTCTTACTTCCAGGGAATTATTCCACTCCAAGCCTGGTCTGCCAGGGAGTTTTTGAGGCTCCTGGGATTCATGGCCTCCACCATTCCCATGGTACCCTCAGCAAGGCTACATGAGGAAGTTTCAGTGGTAGTTGAGGACAGTCTGGAACCAACACCTGCTCCCCTGCCTTTCCAGGGAACTAAATTGGTCAATTGCTCAGATCTCTGCCAATCCAGGTCTTCCCTTGATGCAGGATCTGTACACGGATACTTCATACTCAGGATGGGGCACAACCTTAGTAGAGTGAGAGATTCTTGGACCCTTTCCCAACAGAGGGAGCACATCAATATCAAGGAGATGAAATCCTTGATATTTGCATTTCATATATTCATAGCTCAGATTCTCCCAGATCTGCTGCAATGGTACACAGATTATAAACTGGGGGCAAAGTCCTACATCCTATGTAGACTAGTTCTACAGGCATTGCCTCCCATTGAGCCAGCTAAGGACTGCACACTCCAACACTGCACATGGAAAACATTTTCTTAGTGGCCATTACTTCAGCCAGGCGGGTTTCGAAACTGCAAGCCCTCATGGTCTCTCCTCCTTACTTAGTTTTCCACAATGACTGGGACTCCTTGTGTACTAACTCTTCCTTCATGCCCAACATAGTTAATGAACTTTCTCTGAATCAGGCCTTCATTCTCCCTACCTTCTTCTCATTGCCACATACCTCAGGAGAAAGGACCCTTCACACCTTGTATGTTCATAGACAACTGAGGTACTGTTTGGCCAAAACCAAATCCATCCGTAAATCAGGCTGTCTACTATCACTTAAGAGCCCTGGGACTACTGTTTCCAAGCAAACCATTTCTTCCTGCATCTCGGTCTATTACCTTTTGCTGCACAGCACACTGGAAAAGGCTTCCCTCCCCAGTGAGGGCACACTGTACTAGGGCTGTGTCCTCCTCTGGTGCCTTTTTTAAGGGCCTGGATACCGCTGCCATTTTAGAATCCGTTACATGGTCATCTGTCCACACCTTCACCAAACACTAAGTTGGATATCATTTCCATGCCAGAGCAGGATTTGCCAGGGCTATTTTTCATGGCTTTATGGAAAATGTCTCTGTCCCCCCACCCAGTCATTAATAGCATGAGCTTTTGCATTCTCCCTCATTTTATGTATAAAAAGCATATGAATAGAAGGACATAGTATAGTTCTTTAAAATCTTTCCAGAACATTGATGTCCTCTTCTATATGCTGCTCACCCTGCCTTCCCCCTGACACTTGCCTGGCTCCTGTGTACCCACTCCATAGTCGCTGATTCCCGGTGGCATTTATTTCTGAGGTAGGTGCGTGCTGACGTCCTCTTTATACCCGACATCCATCGTGGGCGACATACGCTTTGTAATGCGGGCTGTCACATGTACCTTTGCAGTAGCAGCTATCTTTTGTAAAATGGCCGGATGTACGGAGTCAACCCAAGGCATTTCCTCATCTTAGATACAGCAGCATATAGAAGAGAAGGACATCTAACGTTACAGTAAGATTTTACACAACTATATGTAATATGTTATCTTACTTTTCTCCATTTTTGTGTATGGTGGTAGGGGTCACATCAAGTGTCGACGTCTCTTGATTTAGTGTCACTGTCGCCACTCTCGTACCACCTTTGACAGTCATGTTTGACTGTTTTAGGTCTTCTCTCATGCAGTCAATCCATTTCTTGGCTGGCTGTCCTGATTTCTTCTTTCCTTTCTTTCCCAAATTCTTTGCCAGATTCTTCTGTTTTCTTGCACATGAGCCCGAACCACCACAATCTGTTCTCTTTCATCTTCTCTGCAGATGGAACTACTTTGGCTTCTGTTAAGGTCACCTGATTTCTTAGTCTGTCCCACTGCGTGCATCCTACCAACTGACTGAGGCACTTCATCTCTGTCACTTAGCTTCCCCAACTGCTCTGCCTTCACTACCCAGGTTTCTGTATCATACAGTAGTACTGGTTAACATCACTGTTTTGCACACCTCACTGTTCAGCTTCTTTGACATTCTTCTGTCACGTATTATCCTCTGATTCTAGCCTTGACCACCTCATTCAGACTTTCTTTCTCAACCACCCTCCCAAGTACTTGAAGTTGTTAACCTGTTTTGTCTGTACTGTTTAATCCCACGTGACTTCAGTTTTTCATCTCTTTGCTTTATTTGCGGAAGTTCTTGGTATTCTGCTTGTAATATCATTGTTTGCATGCAGCAGCTTTGGTTAATCACATGTATTTTCAGTTTTTCATCCTTTTGCTTTATTTGCTGAAGCTCTTGGTGTTCTGCTTGTAATTATCATTGTCTGCATGCAACAGCTTTGTTTTTTTTCCCTTCTGACATGTTGCTGATGTGGCCCATCACCATTAGATTCATAGTGAAGAGGAAATTTGTTATTTTTTTAATTCATGCAGCTATAAAGTTCCATATAAAGGCGGTCAAAATTTCTGGGTGCATGCACATTAAAACAGTGTTGTGGTATGGAATATTTCAGATTACAGACATTCAACAATATGCACGGTCAAGAGTTATTTTATAATTTTCTAATAGAAAAAGCTAACTAGGTTGATACAAAGTTTAAGGCTGTCACTACTATGACAAGATCCATTTGTGCACTTTCTCAAGGTTGGAAAAAGTAAACATTGCAAAACATGGAAAGGAGGATAGTTTGACAAATTTTATATGTTCTTATCTAGACATATTTTGTGTTTATTTTAAACAAACTTATCTTGGAGCAGTTTCTTGCAAAGGACAGAATGCACAAATCTTATGATGTTTACATAGCTAGCAGAAAACATTCACATTCTGCTTGTTATTGTCTTGATAGGGTCAAGCTGACCTTTGTTAAAAGACCTACTTGAGAGAGTGCAGCAGCTTAAGCTAGAATCTTCAGAAGTACATACTATCCACTACAATAGGTATGTGCTAGGCTAATGTGGTAAGTAGATGGAGTCTTTTCCAGAAGTGGGGTAGTCTATGGGATATGTACCTGTGTTACCTGCTAAAAGAAAAAGGTAAGGTTTATGTCTTTAGAACGGGTGATTATGATGCTGTTTTGTAGACATGCAGAAGGTCCACGAAGGTGGAATCTGACAGTGCCTTGTGTGCCAGCCATAGATCTCCCCTCAACAGCCTGTAGGAGATGGAATGCATGGGTAGGGCTTTGAGGTGGTTTGCAGAGGACATGTTAATTGCTCCCTGTATTCTTTTAGTAAGGAATGTGGATGTTGTAGTTGTTGGATGTGTCTGGTTAGATACATACCAAAGGTGGCATTGTAGTCGATGGGTCTGATGAATGCTGAATACAGTGAAACAGTGACTGTGGACAAGATGCCATACCTTTATTTATAAATTGCACAACAAAGAATGATTTCCTGACTACTGCAGACAAGTGATAGTCAATGGCTGGATTACTGTCTATACTCATGTTCTTAACTGTTGGGTTGACTCTTATGGGTGTGTTGTCAATATATTTATCAGGGGTGGATGACTTCCTGAAGGATATTATTATGTATTTGTTGGCATTTAGTTTTAGTACGTGGCTTTGACACAAGTTGTCTGTGTCAACCCTTTCTGGAGAACATTTTTGTTTGTGAGGGATTGACTGCTCCTAAATTTAAATCTGTAAATTTAGTCAGCCGGAGACCCTTGACCTTCAGAGACGTAAATTACAAAAAGGAGTAGTCTCAGGACCAATCCTTGGGGGGGGGGGACTCTGCCTGTGACTGCCTCTGTGTGCCATATGAACAGCAGTGGTCTCAGGGTTGAAACATGATGTAGTGTACACTCACTCCCAATGGGAACCCCTCTGCAGGTTTGAGCACTTTTCATGTTAGAGTCCTGTAAATTGCCTGTACTAATTCTACTAATGTTTCTGGGGCTTCAGACCATTGCAGGACTGCCATATCAGCTTTCTGGTCCCATGAGCTGTTTTAAGACTGTGTATGCCCAGTTGAACTGTTCCTTTTCTTTATCCTATTCTTAACTATCTTTCTCACTGCATGTAGTGAATTGACTGATATGCATGGTGATCTGAATCTGAACAGCTCATCTCCATCTTTCTACTACTGTACATATATTTTGATCAGTCACCCTCTCCAGCACTTTCATTCAGTGTAACAAGAGATTTGAAGTAGTTAACTTAATTTGTCCATCAACCTGTGGGTATCGGATCCATATCGGATCCGAGCCGACAGCTTCAAACAGCTAAGATCCGAGCTCCAAGCTCCTCCCCCTTACCCATAATCCACTACTAACCCTTCCTGTCCTCAGATCTCGTTTGCTGCATTTCAGTCAGCAGCTTGATCAAGCTTCCAGACGTTGTAGAACAGGTTTTTGTGAGAAAAATCTTTCCTTTTTATTCTGTTTAAAAAATATTTGTGTGTGCGTTACCCCTAGTCTTTTGGTTTTATTAGTAAACTTGTGTAGTTAATCTTAACTGTATTTAGTTAGTTTGTCCTCCCCCTGTGTGTTTGTGAAGGCGTGTTTGTGTTGTGCCTAGTGCTTGAATATTTTTCTAAGTATGTCTGAGGCCCCTAAAGCCTTTTTTTCTAAATGCACCGAGTGTGGCCATAAGCTGTCCCCAGCGGATGGCCACACTGTGTGTTGTTTGCCTTGGGGTTGACCACCTCTCCTCAGGCTGCACTATTTGTGAAGCCTTGAACCCCAGGTCTTTGAGGGACAAGAGGTCGAAGTTGGTCTTGGCGAGACTGTTGCCCCCGGATACGACTTCGTCCTCCTCTCCCTCTGTGGCACCTGCCACGACAGTGCCCCCCCATCCCTGCACCCCTGACCGGGACTCATCCTCCCACCGCAGGCCAGAAGGAGAGGGAAGCTAGGAGGGAGCGCAAGAAGGATAAACATCACAAGCTGCGGGTCGCGTCTTCCTCCTTGGCCCCGCCAGCCAAGCAAGCAGCTTCTCCTAGAGCCTCCGGGCCTTCTCCTTCCCGGATCCATTCACCCAGTTTTTCTCCGGAGCCGGAGGAGGAGACCTGGTCGCCTTTGAGGTCATCGAGGCGGCACTCCCGTCCCGCCTCGGTGGCCTCCTCTAGGTCGACTAGAAGCTTATCCGATGCAGACTTGGACTGAATGATGCGTAGGTTCCTCCAGGCCCAGCTGCAGATGGGAGTGCTCCTGCCACCCCTCCCTCCGGGGGGGGGGAGTTCGACCCCCTTTTTCACTTCGATAGCTCCTTCTCCGACCCGCTTCCGGGGTTTGGAGCCTTCGGAGCGGAGTTTGTCGGGTCCCTTTTCGAATCCGAGCTCTCGGAGCCGAGAGGAGCTGAGCTTCAGATCCAGAGGTGTCATTGTGTTTTCGGCTCCATCTCGGTCAGAGCATACTGGCCCTTCGGATCCGACTGTTTCGGTGCCAGCTCCGATCCGCGCATCGGATCTGAGGGGACTGCTCTCAGATCCCAGGGAGAGCAGCTCCCCTTTGGCATTCGATGTTGTGGAGCGGGTTCTATCGGGGGATTTGTGGCCCCAGGCTCCTGCTACGGCTCCACCCTGCACTCTATCTCAGATGGGCCTATCTTCCATCACCCGTCCCCAGGGACAGCGTGCGCCTACATCCCAGATAGTTCCCTTGGAGGAACAGGATGTGGTTGGTGAGGCCTCTTCGGACAGCCCCCCCCGAGTAGGTCCCTCACAAACGTAAGTGCAAGAGGAAGCACTTGGACTCACCTGAGTCCTTGACAACAGATACAGATTTAGAGGAAGGGGAAGGTTCCCCAAGGTTCATCCCCCGAAGACGTCTCCTTCGGAGACATCATGGAAATGCTTCGAATTAGAGAGGGGTGGTCCGCCCAAAAACCTTCCTCGGATGAGTCTGTATTTCTGGAGGCATTTGATGCAGGGAAATCTACCTCTTGGGTTTCCCCTCCCGCTGACCCCCTGGTGGACCTGATTACTACCAGGGCATGGAAGGAGCTGGACACTGTGGAGCCCATTCCCAAGAGGCCCGATAAAATTCTTATTCCCCCTTCCGATAGAACTTCCTGGAGCAAGGGTGCTCCTGTAGATGCCATGTTGGTGGCGGCCGCCACTAAAAAGGAACTGGCCCAGGAAAGTTCCTCTTTCCACCCTCCAGACAAGGAGTCTCGAACGATGGACTGTTTGGGGAAGCAGATGTTCGCTTCAACCACCTTCTCAGTAAGGTCGCGGAATTATATGGCACACGTGATACGACTCCAGCGGGATGTCATCAAAGAATACGCCAGGTCGCTCCCAGAGTCCATGTCGGCAGAGGATAAGAAAGTATTCTCTACCCAAATGGCGACTCTCAAATCCATTTCTAACACCTCTATGCGGTTCATCTCTCGTGCCACGGAAGGAGCCACTAGAGCTAGCGGAGCGGGCATTGTCTTATGACGGCATGGTTGGCTCCGCCATTGTGATTTTGTGGAACCCTTCAAGGCGTCCTTCGCTAATGCCCCGTTTGACGTTTCTTCCCTCTTTGGCAAGACCGTACGCGACATGCTGGTCCAGAGCGAGAAAGACAGGAAGACGTCTGCCGTCAGAGTCCGCTTCTCTGCTCCCCAGAGGTCCTTCACTAGGAACCAAAAGGAACAGAAGATGTGGTTCCGGAAATCTCAACAGTCCCGTTTCGCTCCGGACTCCTCGTCCTTCAGAGGCAGAGGAGGACAGGGTGGATGCCGGCCCAGAGGCAGAGGGGCACCGAAGAATTTCAGGTCAAGAGAACCATTTTCTGATCGGCCCACGCAGCAACCCTGAAGGGTTACCCGACTGCTCTACTCTGGAGGCAGTGGGGGGGGGGATCGTTTCTCGAGGCACCTAGCTATGTGGAGTCCATTACAGCAGATCGCTGGGTGCTTTGGATCATATCCAGAGGTTACAAGATTCCCTTTCTCAACCTTCCTCCCAAACCCCGAAGCCTCCCCGATGTCCCACCCAATCAAAGGGAGGCAGCAGCAGCAGAAATCCTTCAGCTGCTAGAAAAAAAGAGCAATCCAGCACGTCCCCCCAGACCAGTCCGGATCAGGCTTTTACTCCAGGTTCATTTTGGTGCCAAAAAAGACCAATCCTCGATCTATCCTTCCTAAACCTGTCATTGGCCAAAGAAAACTTTCGGATGGTCACCATTCATTCCATTCTCCCACTCCTGCAGGAGAAAGACTGGATGTGCTCCATAGACCTCAAGGATGCATACTACCACATTCTGATGGACAGGCGATCCAGGAGGTTTCTCCACTTTGGTCTCACCACAGCCCCCGGGGTGATCACCAAAGTATTTGCAGTGGTAGCGGCCCACCTGAGACTTCAGGGAATACAGGTCTTTCTATACCTAGACGACTGGCTCCTGTCCGCCCCCACCAGGCATCTACTGTGCTCAGCCAGAGATTATTTCCTCCACCTGGCTTCCCGACTGGGAATCACAACTAGTGTCAAAACATCTTCTCTCCAACCAATCCAGGTCTTAGACTTCATTGGAGCCATATAGGACACAAATCTTCTCCAGGTCTTTTTGACTTTGGACCAACTTTGGACCCTGAAGCTTCACGTGCTAGCCCTTCTGAACTACCCTGCTCCTCCAGTGGAATTGGTCCTGAGGGCTCTAGGCTCTATGGCGGCGACTATCAATCTACTACCATTGGCGCGCCTGAACATGAGGGTACTGCAATGGACCCTACAGGTTCATTGGTCCATTCTGCAACATCCACTGAGTGCACCCATTCCCCACAGCAGGGTTTGCAAGAAAGCCCTACTCTGGTGGCTCCAGTCTCCGGACCTCTAGAAAGGGCGCCCGTTCTCGGTCTCCCCCTGTTGCCACAGTGACCACGGACGCTTCTCGCTTTGGGTGGGTGGGGGGGGGCACTGTTTGGGCAGAACTGTCCAAGGCACATGGACCCAATCAGAGACCTTGTTGCACATCAATGTCCTAGAGATGAGGGCTGTGCTTCTGGCGTTGCAAGCACTCCAAGCCCTTCTTCCCTTGGGAACTATTGCAATTCAGACAGACATGTCAGTCGTCTGGTATATCAACAAGCAAGGGGGGAACCAGGTCCTACCCACTTTGTCGAGAGGCCATGAGAGTTTGGGAATGGGCGATCTCCACCAACCGCTTTCTCATAGCAATACATATTCCGGGCCGGTCGAACATCTTGGCAGACAGGCTGAGTCGAACCATCCTTTCACCATACGAGTGGTCTCTGAACCCGAGAGTGGCGAAGCATATTTTCCTCAAATGGGGTCAGCCTTGCTGCAATCTCTTTGCGTCTCCTTTGAACACAAAGTGCAGCGACTATTTCACTCTAATTCCCCCACCAGGGGAATCCCCCAGAGACGCTCTGGTGCATGTTTGGCCATCCGGTCTACTTTATGCTCATCCTCCTCTTCCCCTAATGCTGAAATTCTTGCAGAAAGCACGTCGATTGGGTAGCAGAGTGATCCTCATAGCCCCATTCTGGCCTCGTCAAGCGTGGTTCCCTTGCCTGTGGTCTCACCTAGTGAACCCCCCATGGGTTCTAGATCCCACGCCAGATCTGATCTCCCACCCGCTAGGGTTGACGACCCCGAACCTGGACATTCTCAAGCTCACGGCCTGGTTGATCCAGTTCCAGTGATAACTAGGACTCCCGGTATCACGTAATCTGTTAAGGCTATTTTAGTAGCCGCTCATAAGCCTTCCACGAGGAAGGTTTATAATAGCAAGTGGAAACTTTTTTCAATCTGGGCAGAACGCAGAAACTTAGATCCTTTTACAGCCCTGTTACCAGCAGTACTAGAATTCTTATCAACCTTATTCGACCAGGGTGCTAGCTCCTCTACGGTCAAAGTCCAGTTAGCTGCAATCGCCCGCTATCATGTGGGAAATGGACTCGGCCCCCTGGCCTCTTGCAAATTATGTAAGACCTTTTTAAAAGACACCTTCCTCTTGAGACCTTCTGTTAAAGATCCTCCATGGGATTTAACTCTCGTTCTCCAATCTGACAGCCCCTCCATTCGAGCCAGCAGCCACGGTGGACCTAAAATTCTTATCCTGGAAGACGGCCTTCTTTATCACCATCACTTTGGTGAGAAGGGTTTCGGAACTTCAAGCCCTTTGCGCCAAACCACCATACTTGGTTTTTCATAAAGATAGTTTCCCTCAGGACCAACCCTTCCTTCTTGCCCAAGGTCGCGTTGGAACCCAACATCAAATAATCCATTAATTTACCGATATTCTTTCCAAATTACCAGAACAAAGGTGAGTATAAGTTACATTCCCTGGACGTACACAGGCAATTAAGATTTTATCTGCACAGGACCACTGGTCACAGGAAATCGGACCAGCTCTTTGTATCGTTTGCAGAACCCTCTTTGGGAAAACCAGTATCGAAAGTTACATTGTCCAGATGGATTTCCCAATGTATCCTTCTAGCATATCAAAGTTCTGGTCGACCCAAACCTGAAGGAGTCCACGCTCATTCTACCCGATCAATTTCCACCTCTGCTGCTTTTTGGTCCGGGGTTTCCTTGGATGACATTTGCTCAGCAGCCACTTGGGCTTCATCTCATACGTTCATTAACCATTACAAGTTGGACATAATTTCCAGAGGGAGAGCATCCTTCGGCTCCGCAGTGCTCCGGAATATCCTTCAATGAGGACCTCCCAGGGTTTGTGTAGCTGGGGACTCTGTTCCACAGGTTGATGGACAAATGAAATTAACTACTTCATTTAAAGAAGTTATGTACTCACCATAATGTTCCATTTGAGTAGGTAATCATTTGTCAGCATCCATCCCCCTAACCTATAGTGCATACTAGAAGGATTCCTAGCCCTTGTTTTCCAGATAAATTAGGTTAGGATCTGCAGGTGACGCCTGTGTTATATTACTCTGTATTGCTAAGCAAACTCGATCTGAAGACAGGAAGGGTTAGCAGGGGGTTATGGGTAAGGGGGGAGGAGCTTGGAGCTCGGATCTTAGCTGTTTGAAGCTGCCAGCTCGGATCCGATACCCACAGGTTGCTGACAAATGAAGATTACCTACTCAGATGGAATGTTATGGTGAGTACATAACTTCTTTTTTGATAACCAATGTACTGTACATAGTTGTGAATATCAACTTTGATGTCCTTCATTAAATAACTGTTGCTGTATTCCAAACTGTTGGATCTGATGTTTTCATTCTTCCTCAACACATGGGCTCAGATTTGATCCTCAGATCCAACTTGGCCGCATACTCTAGACTTTGGACCCAACTCTGGAGCTCCTCTTTCTACTCATAATGCCTTAGTTCATCCCCAATACCTGAGATCTCCTTTACCGCCATCATGCTCAGAAGCAGGTTCCTCTCTCGAGTGAGAAATTAGTGAATTTTTGAGTTCTTTGCATATTTTTTCTAAGTTTCTTCTAAAGTATTCTTATTTGTCTTTCCTATCCTCCCTCTTAGCTTTCGCCACATGTTCGGCTTTATACTATTTTTTATAGTAGTTCTTTCAAACCGTAGTCTGTATTGCTTTTCCTTATTACCCTTTAAACACGGTTTTGTTTCTAAATTACCATAGCTGGTTATTCCCCCCAACCCACCTTTCCTTTTTACTATTTAGAAAAGGGCTATTTTTCTTTTTTACTCTACTTCTTTGGTAGTTTATAACTCGCCTACTTTCTTGTCATTCAAAAATATAAACACTATTAGTATGATAGTGAAGGATAAAGCTCACTCCAACCAGCAATAACACCACCAGTTTATTGTACTTAAAATAACATAGGTTCCAAAAGCATAACGGATCTAGCGCTTTCATCCTCTGCAATGTGGACTTCTTCAGAATCAATTAATTAATCATCACTTGGCTTTTTTATTTGTTTTTTGGCGCCAGTCGCATATTCCAAACTTAAAGGGACATACTGAAAAAAACTTGCAGAGTAAACTGTATGTCGCAAGTCTTATCTATTTACACTTGCTGAAAGTTAGAACATACAGAAATAAATCATTTAAAATATAATAGTTGTCGCAAGTCTTATCTATATACATATGCTGAAAGTTGGAAAATACTTAACTACTATCTAATTATCGTAATAAATATCCTCAAATACAAACATAAAAACTTCATACAATTCATTTATAAATACTCATACAATACTAAATAACTATAACGCAATAGTAAAACTTCAACTCCATATACTGCTTATAATAGCTTCCTATATAATATAATCTTGCCTTTATACGTGTAAAATGTTTGCGTAAAATCTTTTTACTCAGTGACCATTCCATATGTGCAAAAAGTGTATGTAGTAATATAAAACCTAATTAAAATGCCAACTTATAACTAATATGTACATTTATTAAATCCGTAACATATACTGTAACAAATAAAATAAATTCAATATCAATCCTATATATTTGATAAAAAAGTAAACAATTTATGCCATAGTATACTATTGGTCTATATAATTAAGGTGTAGAGTTTGCCTTGAATTTATGTAAATCTCTGTAGCATGGGCTTAATAGTAATATAGTCATTTAAACCTGGTGTAGTTGAGGCATCAGTTAATATTTGCCATCTCACTTATTTTTCTCCTAAGATGGCTTTATTATTGCCTCCTCTATTTGCCATAGTTTGTTCCAAAATGGCAAATCTGAAATTTATGACTACTCCCATATGTCTAGAAAGTGCGTTACTGCTATCATTTTTTCTGATCGCATAGATGTGATCATAAATTCTTTTTTTGAACATTCTTTCTGTCTTTCCTATATAGAAGCTTGGGCAGGTTACACATTTAGCCATATGTATAACATTTTTAGTATTACTGTTTCCATTATGGAAACTTACTTTGGTCCTATTTATATTGTCTAGTATAATGTCTTCTTTTTCTAATATGGCATAACATTGTCCACAACTTTCACATTTCCTAGTTCCCTTTCTCCGCTGAATTATTTCCCTCATTACAGACAGAACTCCTCTCTAAAATCGACTTTATATTACTTCCCATTTTATACACAAATAGAGGAGTCTCATCTACTATATTTTTTATTTCTTTGTCCACCGTGAGTATATTCCAGTGTTTGCTTAAAATTTCTCTTATTTGTTTGGCATGAGGGGTATATTCCAACATACACGCTCTATTATATTTAACTTCTCCTTCATTAACTGTAATCTTGTTTATTAATTGTTTACCTAATACAGGTGAATATTTTCCCCCATTCATTAATTACATACATTTTCGTCTCCTTCTTCAATAGTTCCACAGGGTACCCTCTAGTCCTAAATAACTCATTTACGAGTTCTGTCTCATCTATCATTTCACTATATGTAGATGTCATCCTTGCAGCACGTATACACTGGCCCTTAAATATACTCTTCTTGGTTTTATAAGGATGATTACTAGAATAATCTAGATAATTATTAGAAAAAGTATTTTTTCTATAGATGCGAGATTTAAATCCATTATTAGTACTAGAAATAAAGGTATCGAAATATGCAATACCCTCAGTACTATAACTGTGTGTGAATTTTAAATAATGACTCGTACTGTTCAAATAGTCAGTAAATAATTCAATAATATATTCAGGTCCATCCTATAAGATAAAAATATTGTCCAAAAATCTTGAGTAGTGTCTAATGTACTTATAGTATTCACTCTTAAATATTTTTTTCAGTTTCCCAATCTAGCATAACTAGATTGGCGAATATAGGGGCACAAGCGGCCCCCATTGCCACTCCTCGGGTTTGTTTATAATGTTCTTCAAAATAAATATAGTTATACTCGAGTACTATTGACATTAATTCCATGATTAAATTAATCTGGTCCCATTTCAAGAGTCCTTAAAATGGGGGATCTTTTCATAAATATGCTTAAGCCATTTATCTATAGCTATACCTAATGGAAAGGTTTTTGAATGACTTCCTGATACAATAGGGTGAAATGATGGATCTATTATATTTTTATACACTTTTGGTACTCCTACTGTTGTAGCCAGAATGGGGTGCTCAACTAACAAGAACTTGTATGTATTACTAGTTATATGTCCATCTAATAGAAATTCTTCTGAAAACATTTCTATCCGTCTATATCCAATATTAATTCCATTAATTGATACGGAAATATAATTCTCTGATTCTGATAGAATCTGAAACATTTTGTTATATTCTTGTTGGTCATATAAAACCACCCCCCTCCCTTATCGGGCTTCATTATTCTAATGTTTTTATCTTCGTTAAGACGTTGAAGTAGAAGTATTTCTTCGTAAGATAAATTGCTTTTCATTTTTTTTGTATCTAACATCATTCTGCAGCCTATATACCTCTTCAGCCACTATTCTTTCATAGATGGCTACATTAGGGTGGGTGTTTGGTATATATACACTTTTTTCTTTAACCCTTCCTTCCCTACCAATGAGGGTTTATTGTTAAAATGAATAGCTAAATTAATTTTCCTGAGATATAATTTAATCTCAGTAAGACAATCCACTACATGAAATTTCCTCTTGGGTATATACTTCATCCCTTTAGAAAATAATTTTAAATGCTCACCTTCAAGCACTACACTAGTATAATTGAATATGCTGCAATTGTTTTTGCTGTTAATGTCGTCTGGATTGACCTCATACGTAATAGTACCAGCTTTTAAGTCAGTCGATACACTTTAAATGTTTATTCCATCATAATTCTCTGTCACATATAATCTCTCCATCCCTGATTGTTGAACAGTCTGTCCCCATCCCTGTCTGTTCTTCCTCCATTTCCAATTCATTTTCCAGTTCCCCCCTTGGTTTTGATTTTTTTCCCCATAGAAATTTACATTCTCATCTACACAACGATGCTCCCCATTATTTACATGTAATCCTAAAGTGTCACTCTAATCATCTTTACCCCACATCCTATTCTTCCATGGATAAGCTTTATTTGCTTTGTAATCAGAAATGTCCCTATTCATTTTTTTACTCTTCTTTTGAAAGATATACTTTCTTGTCATGTCTGAAAAACTAACCAGGTTCAAGAAAAGCTGTTCTTGTAGGCATAAAATTCTAAACTCTGATGCCCACAAAGAGTGTGGTTATTGTATCTGAGCCAACCTCTTGTATGCCTACTGCAGTATCTGTTCCAGCTTTTATCCAAGGGCTCTGGCCGACGAGTGCAACAAATTGATCTTGAGAGGCCTACTTCTTGCTGCCACAACTTCATCTTCTCAGGCTCACACCCCTACCAAATCATGCAAGTCTGCTCCATTGAGCACAAAAAAAAGCTTCCTGCTAAAGTCCCATAGGAATTCGTCAGCATCACCAGGTAAGACCTGAAAAACATTGGATTTGACATCTTATCCAAAGATCTGATCTTTAGATCTGAAATCATCAGATGCAAAAGTTACATCAGGTAGCCCTACAGTGCCTACCTCTGATCCCGGACCCTTGGATCTGAAGCCTGGCACTTCTCCACAGAGTTCACATGGAAGACTATTTGACTATTTACTAAAACTAATTTCTCCTACTTTGCATTCTCCATTTTTACAAACATAAAAGAAAATTCAAGGCCACCATTCACTGCATCTTCCAGGTCCTCCAGAGGTTTATCATAAGTGAATGTGGATATGACTATGTACACATTTCTCAAGTCCATATGGGGGTCATACTGGCTCTGTCCCCTGTTGGATCTGTGAGCCTTCTAACTGTGTGTCGTACTATCCTCTGTCCTCTTATCTGTCCCACTGTTTTGGAGCCCCAGGATCCAAAAACTTGAGAGATCCTGAACTGGATCTGAATAAGATATCTTCAACTGAGACAGCATCCCTAACTAGTTCTGCTCTGATACATTCATATCGAAATGGGTCCCGGAGCCAAAGTGTTGGCATCGAGTCTGCGGGGCCAGGATTGACTTCATTGTTTGGATCTGTTCCTGCCTCTCAGACCCTAGGTCTTGGACAGTTTGGGTCCATCCTCCAGGCACGGATCCAACAGGAGTTGTGATCTGCCTGTACTGGAAGTTTCGGCTCTGGTGCAGTTGGTTACAGCTTCTCCAGATCCATCTGCCTTGTAGGTCATGGAAATGGCATTTTCTCTCTCTCTCTCTCTCTCTAGAAAACCACCTTGTCATTCCTCGGATCCATTTCCCATCCTCATGATGGTTCCAAGCTCTGAGTTGATCAGGCCTACTCCAAGGGACAGCTAGTTCCAAGTAGTTTCTGAGCAGTTCTTGTAGAAGAAATCTGCCTCTCTTTAGATACCTCCCCTGAACATCCCCCAGAGGAGATCCATCACAAGGGAACATGCAAGAGGAGGCACAGAGATTCTCCTTTGGAGCCTATCAAGGAGGATGCTGATTTTGATGGAGAGAGGTCCCCATATCACCACTAAATATCTCCTTTGGAGATGTATTGGAGAATCTCAGACATAAGGGTGGTTCATCTTCCGAAAACCCATGTCCAGAGGAATCTGTAGTTTTGGAAGCTTTTGTTTCTGGCCCATCTATGTCTTGGGTTATACCCTCCCGGCGGATGAGCATATTGATTTAGTTTCCTGCTGGGCATGGAAGGAGCCAGATAACAGTTGATCCCATCCTAGATGGACCTGATACATTTTTAGCTCCCCCCCAAGAATAGACCCCACTGGAGCAAAGGAGTCCAAATAGATGCTATGGTGGTGGTAGCTGCAGCCACTAAGAAAGAGCTAGCAGAACAGAGCTCTTCTGTCCACCTGTTAAACAAGGGAGCATAGGGCACTGGACAGATTTGGAAAGCGCTCTTTGCCTATGAGACCTTCATCTTGAGGTCTTTCAATTACCTGGCACATTTCATGAGGCTACGAAGAGATTTGACCAGGGACCTATGAAATACTCAGTCCATATCTACAGAGGATTTCAAAAGAGCATCCTCTCAGTTAACCACTCTATTGTCAAGCAGTTTCATTTGAATCCACCCAGGAAAGTTATTCCTTCTTTGTGAAACCTAAACTTTCTCCTTTTTTTCTTTTTCTAAACATTATACTGTTCGTCAAAGTATTAACACAAAGACGAAACAAAGATGATGCAAAGCATAGCATTATCATTCAATTTAGCAAATAGTAGCTTACAGATGAATTTGACAATCTTCATATGTGGTGCCATTCCATCACTTGATTTTATCATGTATGACTTGCATTTTCAAACTTTTTTCTTCCTTCCAACTTCTCACAGTCACCTTTGTCCTCATTACCCCACAGCTGTGTTGTATTATTTAGTCTGTCTAATCATCTTTTCCATTTTTTATCAAGATCTGACCTCACCCTACCCACTTTCATTTCCAGCTCCTCCTGACAGATATTTGATATGTCTTCAACCTCGCTCCTTTTTGAGGAGGGGTTTGCTTCCATCTTTTAATTTTTTCTTTTTTACTTGCTGTTATTGCTGTCGATTGTTACCGTCAGTCACAAAGAGGAACACTGAGTCAGAGCTACCTCTCTTTCAGTAACCCTTCTATGTCTTTTATATTGGACAAGCATTGAGCATCCTCAAATAATGTTTGTGCATCCCTCTTCTAGCATCACTGCATCTCCATCTCTCTCTCTGGCATTTGGAACTGTGACAAAGGGGGATACTGCCAGCACAGCTATCTGGAATTTTGTAAACATATGTCATTTGTAAATATCAACATGATTTATATACAGTGGATACAAAAAGTGTACACACCCCTGTTAAGATGTCATGTTCTTGTGTTATAAAAAAGAGATGACAATAAATCATTTCTAAACTTTTCCTACCTTTAATGTGACCTATAACCTGTACAGTTCAATTGAAAAACAAGCAAATCTGTTAGGGGAAAAGTATAAAAAATAAAAAAGTACAATAAGCTGGTTGCATAAGTGTGCACACCCTTAAACTAATACTTTGTTGAATCACTTTTTGATTTAATTACAGCATTCAGTCGTCTTGGGTAGGAGTCTATCAGCATGGCACATCTTGACTTGTCAATATTTGCCCACTCTTCCTTGCAGAAGCGCTCCAAATCTGTCAGATTGTGAGGGCATCTCTTGTGCACAGCCCTCTTCAGGTCACACCACAGATTTTCTATTGGATTTAGGTCTGCGCTTCATTTTCTTCTGGTGAAGCCATTCTTTTGTTGATTTGGATGTATGCTTTTGGTCATTGTCATGTTGAAAGGTGAAATTCCTCTTCATCTTCAGCTTTCTAGCAGATGCTTGGAGGTTTTGGGCCAAATGTGACTGGTATTTGGAACTGTTTATAATTCCATCCATCTTGACTAAAGCCCCAGATCCAGCTGAAGAAAAGTAACCCCAAAGCATGATACCACCACCACTGTGCTCTAACATGTGGATGGTTTTCTTTTGGTGATGCAAAGTGTTTTTGTGCCAAACTTACCTTTTGGAATTGTGACCAAAAATTTCAACCTTTATCTCATCAGACTATAACACATTTTCCCACATGCTTTTGGGAGACTTGATGTATTGTTTACAAATTTTAGCCAGCCTGGATGTTTTTCTGTGTAAGAAAAGGCTTCTGTCTTGCAACCCTACCCCATAGCCCAGACGTATGGAGAATGCAGGAGATTGTTGTCATATGTAGTACTTGCTAGAAATTCCTGCAGCTCCTTCAGTGTTGCTGTGGGTCTCTTGGCAGCCTCCCTGACCAGTTTTTGTCTTGTCTTTTCATCAATTGTGGAGGGAAGTCCAGTTATATGCAACGTCACTGTTTTCCCATATTTTTTTCACTTTTTGATGACTGTCTTTACTGTGTTCCATGGTATACCAAGTGCTGTGGAAATTTTTTTGTACCCTTCTAACGGATACTTTTCAACAATGAGATCCCTTTGCTTTGTAAGGTCTCTGTGAACCACGGCTTTTGCTGTAGCAGGCAACTGAGTAAATGTCAGGAAAATCCTACTAGGACAGCTGAACTTTATTTAGGGTTAATCAGAGTGTCTCTGATTGACGGGCAGGTGTGTATCCAAGAAGACTGAATGCTGTAATTAAATCAAAAGGTGCTTCAACAAAATATTAATTTAAGGGTGTGCACACATGCATCTAGCTTATTGTACGTTTTTTATTTTTTATATTTTTCTCTTAATAGATTAGTTTTTTAATTGAATTGTACAGGCTATAGGTCACGTTAAAGGTGGGAAAGTTTTGAAATGATTTATTGTGATCTCATTTTTTTATATCACAAACCTGGCATTTTAACAGGGGTGTGTACACTTATGTCCACTGTAAGATGCTTGTGTTACAACTCTGTCAGATCTGTATGTCATGTATATCAAACTGGTCTGTACAGATGTGTTAAAAATTTATTCTATAAAGTGCTTGTGCTTAAAACGTAACCGTGTGCCCTACTGGAAATGACCAGAAATGTACATGCACTGTTGTAACTGTTTAAATGTATATATTTTAACAGTGGAAACTGGAATGCAGGAGGCTAACGTCAGAAAAGTAGCTGAAATTAAATTACTTTATGGCTATGCAATAAAAGATGGTATCTTTGTTTTCAATAAGCTAGAGACAATCTGCGCTGAGAAGCTTTCTGTATTGTCTTTAGGGTGAAGTAATTGCTAGTCTTGAAATGTGGAAGAATGTAATTGTTTTTTGACTTCTAGCATCTGCCAAAGATCTGAGGTCTGTGTATTTTCACAGGTAGATGCTAAATACTGTCAGTTTCCAGCAGTGGGGGTTCACCTGGGAGTCAGATGACAAGAAATGATGTTCTGCAAGCTATCCCAGCAGTAATATTTGAGAGATTAATTTGCAAAGTCTGCTTGTGAGACAGGGCATTCTGTTTTCTGTCTTGGATCTGAGAAGAACCATTCACCACATCATATGTCTTGATTTAATTAACTAAGTTACTTAGGGTATAGATTCTCTCAGATTTAGTCAGGAATATAGTGAAGCTTAGCTTGGATATTTTTCTTTGAGACTGCCCCACATTGTTTTAAATGGTTTTAAATATTTCCTGTGGTTTTGAACTCTGTTGTGAATATATACTGAGTATTTTCTTGTTTTCTTATTTATTATTAAATATATTTAAACCTTTCATTGTGGCTGATCTGTCTGGAGATATTTAAGTTTGGAGAATACTTGCGTATTTATTTGCTGACACTGTGTTGGCCATTCCTAATAGCCTTGTTCTTAGACTACCATTTGTGTTAATATTCACAGTAAGATTGGACACCTGTTTGTTAAAGGCTTTAAAATAGCTGGAAAGGAGTTGGCTGGTGGCAGGGATAACTACCTTATAATCTGGGCAAAAGTGGGCATAGCTAGTAAACCTGTGCCAGCCTTTCCAAGGTGTGTGTGTATGAATAAATCAAACCTCATTGTCTGTGTGTGTGCTTGCGCTTGTCAGCTACTTGGGCAGGAACACAAAGCACTGGTTGGACAGAGATGGTGTTGGCGGTCTTGACTTGGCCACTCAGCTGAGATCTCAACTCTGTAGCTGTGCCAGTGGAGTGTGTCAGTGGGGATCTGGAGAAAGAGGGAGAAACCAGCCCCAGACTGATAGTGGCCTCTGTGTGCTGTTATGGTAAATTGCACTTTTGATGCAGAGTGGCATCTGGAAATATTGTGTACTTGTCATCCTGTCAGTGAACATCCTCCACTTTTGCCAGTAGTGAGGATTGAGGCTTCTTGATTACTGGTCCAGTGGTGGGTCGTCGCAGGGACCATTTTGTTTAATTTTACTGGGGTATAAAAATATCTGTGCAGGCACTGTCATGCAAATATCCTAACTTTTCCTGCTTTAGGAGAGTACATTGGTAACATAATCTCTTTGCAGTCCTTATTTGTAATTTTCTCTTGCATCCTCTTTTCCCATGTGTCCTTCAACTTCTAAATAAATTTACATTTTAACAGTTCCAGCATCTTGGAGTAAACTTTATTTAATCCTTCGTCTAATCTGTGTTGATTTATCTCCTGTCAAATTGTAAATATATCCTGTATTTTTAAACCTGCTATGAGTGTTCCCCACCTAACTGTCACTCCCTGATATTCCCACATCATCTGTTGACTTAATTGATATTCGTTTAACTTGTGCCAAAATTTCAGTTTACAGCCTGACACCAATATCTCACATCTGTCCTACTTCAGTTCCTTCTACATTATAAAGTAGTCATCTCTTTTTTTTTTACTTCACTATTGATAGAAACACTTCCCTCCACTTTTTTTAGTTATTCCTTTTGAAAGGACTGCTTAATTCCTGTCTCATAGCCGTACTTTATTAGCAAATATTTTTCCCCAATGGGGGGTTCTGATAGGACTTCCCAGACATCCTCCTTTACCATCATCCTCTTTTCAGTTTGGCAAGGTATGTCTGTTGCCCTGAGTGTGTTTGCCATCATCCCTGCCTTGAGGTACACCCTCACTTCTAGCACCCCTTATCCACATTTATACTTAGAGAGGGGTCAGTTTGTCATATAACACTTGGTTTACTATGGTCACAAAGAACTTCTTAAATATCTTCCTTTCTTTCCCAAGATAATGTTTGTCTGGTACCTGCCAAAAGACCTGCCCCAGGTATAGAAATTGTGGTAGTAAGTATGGGTGTATTATTTCAACTTTCTGGTCCATGTCTAATTACTTTGCTCCCAAATTTCAATCTGATTCCTGTCCTTGGCCAGCACCCTCTCTCTCATATGTTAGTGCCTGCAGTTCAACTGTTGCCCTCATCCATACATCTAAATATTTCAATTTCTCACTCCAGTTGTCTCCCATGTCTAATCTATCTTTTTCTTCTTGCCTTATATTTATTGTGATTTGTTTGTGCTTTTGTCTGTTTATTTTATGCCTATATATCCTGAGAAAACTTATGATGTGCACACCCCCCCCGAGATGTCTGCTAATTAAATTTGCTGTGATCTGTATAGCCAGCACAATGCACCAGAAGGCCAAATAGATAGCTCCATCCTGCCCTTTCAAATGCAGTCTTAGGCATCCAGTCATAAAATAGTTTCCTGCACCCCTTTCTTTTGTGTACTCTACATCAGTATTAATGTCCTTAAGTTATCTGCAGTCCTGTTATCCCCAGCAAAGCCCTTTTGATCCTGATGCCCTATATGCAGCATGACTTGTGCTAATCTGTCTGCAATGGTCACCATGAAGCATTTGTAGTTTAAAATTTAAATTGGCTGCTAGGAGGAGTGGGACAGCAAAGCCTTTTTTTTCCTTGTATACGACAGCAATTATTGCCTCCTTCCACGTGTCCGGGGGGTTGGGGGGGGGGATTGCTGGAACCTTCAAGAAATGCATTGAAGATCTTAATCTGATGTTCTTAACTGCACATTTCCCCCAGGTTTCTAAATCTCTGTGGGAAGTCTGTCAGCAACTGATGAGTTCACTTTTTTCGTCTTGGGCATTGCTCTCCTGATTTCATCTTTTGTAATCTGATTTAGTAAGCTGCTCTTGATTTTCTCGTCTATTTTAGGTAGCCTTACCTTCCTGCACTCCTCTCGTATATTTCAATACTTTACCTGAAGTGATTTTCTTCTGTATACAGATGTATGTAGTATTTCTTAAACGCTTATAGAATCTTCTGTAACTTATCTTTCTCCTCCTCTTTTTCCTCATCCCTTATTATACACATCTCCCTTTGGATTTCCTGCTGTTTTAATCTTGCAGCATGCACTTTTGTTGCTCTGTGCGAGTTTGCAAAACATGTGGCTTTTAATCCTGTCCTCAGCCTCAGTATTCTCTTCTTGCTATCTTTCTGTATTTCTTTTTCTTTTTCTCATTCCCCCTCCAGCCTTAATACCTTCTCGTATTTTGCTGCAGCTCTTATCTTCATATTCCATATTTCCCTTTCCATGTTCTGCTCAAAGGTTCTCTTCTGCACTCTATCCCGTATCTCTCTCTTATTCTTGCCCAATCCTCTGTATCTCCTGTATCCAAGTCTCATTACATTGGAGATTTTCACCCATATCACCTCCTCCTTGCTTGTTAACAAGTAACACAGAAATCTCCAGTGTGACAAGTGCTGGAGAGGGTCCCATCTTCATTGTAACACACAGTAGCCTATAATCCGAAATCCACAATGGTTCACACTTAACCCTCTGTATCTTATGTTTATCTTCTATGTTATAGCATCTGTCAAGCCTTGACCATGAGTCATGTCTAGCAGAGTAAAAGGTGTATCCATGTCCTGCTCCATTCTTTATTTTGGTAATCCAGATGTCTACTTAGCCCATCCAGCTACTTAAATACAGTGGATATAAAAAGTTTACACACCCCTGTTAAAATGCCTGTCTTTTGTGATATAAAAAATGAGACCACAATAAATCATTTCAAAACTTTCCCACCTTTAATGTGACCTATAACTTGTACACTTCAATTGAAAAGCAAATCTGTTAGGGGAAACATATAAAAAATAAATGTGCAATAAGCTGGTTGCATAAGCGTGCACACCCTTAAACTAATACTTGTTGAATCACCTTTTGATTTAATTACAACATTCAGTCTTCTTTTGTAGGAGACTGTCAGCATGCCACATCTTGACTTGCCAGTATTTGCCCACTCTTCCTTGCAAAAGTGCTCCAAATCTGTCAGATTGCAAGGCCATATGTTGTGCACAGCCCTCTTCAGGTCACCCCACAGATTTTCTATTGGATTTGGGTATGGGCTCTGACTGGCCCATTCCAAAACTTTAAATGTTCTGTAGTCTTAGCTCGCCTTCATTCTTACACATGGGTTCGGAGCCGATCCTCAGCTCCGACTCAGCCTTTTTACAAGCTCAAAGTCTTCTAGTTGGCTCGTGGCTAGGTATGTATCCCATGGTGTACCAGTTTGCCGCTTCGAGTTCTGATGTGCTTCTTCTTGGCTGTGGCTAAGTCTAACACATTTTGCTAATTTTTTGACTAAACATTGTTGTTTTCATATTTAGATGGCTTCTTATAATTGTTAGAGTTCTTTGGTAGTTTTAGTTTTCAAGTTACTATAGTTATTTTGGGGTTAAGTAGTTCTGAGAACAGTTGGCTTTATTGTTCTCTTGGTGTCCTGTGTGCCAGTTAGTTTCTTCACTGGGGTTGTGATATTTTTTTTATACCCTTAGTGCCAGATATTGTATATATTAGTGCTTGTAGGCACCTTTGCGAGTAGTTGGACTGTGTGTGCATATTAGATACAGTTTCTCAGTACATTTAGATTAAAATAAATAGATTAAAGTAAATACCTTTGCTTGTGGGGCTCCGCTTATTGGATTTGCACTTGAGTGGGGTTTCTTTTTACCTTCGTTCTCTTTTGCATTGTTAGAGATTGTATTTTTTCTCTGGTGTGTGTGCGATTCTTTCCTTTCTAGGTCCGTTTTAGTTAGAGGACCTAGATTTTCTCTTTCTCTACCAGGGCTAGGCCCGTTTAAGTTAGAGGACTTAGTCCTCATGGTTGTGTCTTGATGGTACTTTAAGGGCTAGGCCTGTTTAAGTTAGAGGACCTAGTCCTCTCACTTTCCCTTTCTTTTCTGTGTGTTGTGTGTTTGATTGCAATCTTCTGTGAGATTCTAAGGGGAGCACAAGCCATCTGGCTTTAGAAAGTGTGTTAAATGTTCACAGAAGATGGCCATAACAGATGGCTACAGTAACTGTGTATACTGTCTTGTGGCCATTCACTTACAGGAAACATGCCTGTATTGTCATTCATTTAGTGCCAGGGTGTTGCAGGAGAGGAAAAATAAACTTTTATTAAAAGGTCTCCTTAAGCCCTCTTTTGAGGTAGATCTGGCTAGCTGTTCCTCCTCTGCTAAGTCTCATGGATCTAAAAAGTAGAAATTGAAATCTTCTAAGAGACCCTCCCCGGCGCCAGCTGGTGCATTGGAGCCGCGCCTCAAAATTTCCAAAATTGACAAACTTGCTGCCTCCTCGGTTCCACTGAGTTCAGAGCCGATTGAGGATTCTACTACTACTACTGTTGCTACAGTGTCGGCACCAGGTAGTTAGTAGCCGACCACTGATAGTAGACATCGGAGCCAGTCTACGGATCCTTTACCAGTCTCCCCTACACTAAGGTCACCCATATTACAGAGATCCCATTCTCCCACACTGCCTTCCACAAGTTTATCAGAAGATGATGTGGAGAGAGTAGTGCTGAGACTCCTGAAGTCATCTGCCTTACCTAAAATGTTGGCTCCGACCCAGTCGGTTCTGGGGCCACTTGAGTCCATTACCCCTTCTGTGATTCCTCCTCCGAGCCGTGCTGGTCTTTCGGAGCTGGAATGTTCGGTACCGCTGGTGGAACCCTTGGTTCCAGCTCCCCCTGAGGTTGTTTCGGCACTGAGCTCCACACCGACACACTTGGTGCCGTCCGTGGTGTCTAGGAGCAGAAGCTCCCGGTCGGCCCCAACAAGGACCCCTGGAACTGAACCTCTTAGGTTCTGAGCCTTCCTCTCGGCGTGTTGGCTAGGGTGAGCTAGGACCCTACATCTATCTCGGAGCTGATGGCATTGGAACCGATGGCATCCTCTGTCTCCTCGGAGCCGGGGAGGTCTTTGGAGCCAGAGAGGTCGGCATTCGAGATGAGTGTGCTGTCCTGATCATCGGCTCCTACCAGGGGTACCGACGCCCTTCCCCCTAGGGCACCTACTTCTGTCTCAGCACTTACTCCCTGTCTGGACAGCAGAGACCCGCAGCCTCAGGAGCCACTGGCTGGTGGTCCCCATTCTTCCAAGACTTCCCCGGAATATCCTTCCGAGGAGCCCCCGTGGAAGAGAACATGCAAGAGGAAACATGTAGACTCCAAGGACAAGTCTCTTACCTCGGACACCGACTTCGAGGAGTCAGAAGGGTCCCCCAAGTCAACCTCTGATGATGTCTCCTTTGTAGACATCCTGGAGATCCAACTCATTCCCTCCAGTACAGCTCTTTTGATTGTGCACTTTTAACTCCTAGTGGGCGTGGCTTGAGTCTTTAAAAAATAAAGTTATCACCTTACAATTCTAACAAATACTCATTGACATAGGTCATATATCAATACAATTGTGTTTGCCATCATGTATGCTTCAAGATAAAATATTGTGATACCTCGTATAGGGCATGGTTTTGGAATTATTAATGCAAATATGAACAAGCAATATTTGACACCTAGAGGAGCAGTAGGCGGTAACTGCAGATGCACCTGGAGGCGTCACTCAGCTGTAATGAGTTGGTGCGGTTGACCCACTGACACTCCTCCTGATGAGTCTGTGTACCTGAAGGCTTTCGGGTCTCAGCCTTCAGCCTCTTGGGTGTCTCCACGTTTCGGCGAACTGTTAGAGCTCGTTAGTTGGAAGGTGTGGAATACTCCTGATGCCGTGGAACAAGTCCCCAGGAGACCAAATAAATTTCTATCAGCTCCCAAGGTGAAGGAATTTTTGTCATATGGTGTTCTCGTAGATGCCATGGTGGTGGCGGCCACTAAGAAGGAGCTAGCGGGGACTACTATGTCTGTCCATCCACCGAATAACGAATCTCGAACGATGGACAAATACGGGAAGCGTATCTTTTCGTCAGCTGCATTTACTGTCAGATCGCTGAACTACCTTACACACTTCACAAGGCTTTAGAGAGATTTCCTTAAGGAGTTAGAGACTCTACAAGGTACATCACGTCCCTGAGAAGGTGTCTGCCCAGTTGTCCACCTTGAACTCTATTGTCAACTCATTCATGAGGCTCATCTCTTATGCAGCCGATGGAGCGAGCAGAGCAGCGGGTTCAGGAATTTCCCTAAGGCGTCATTCCTGGATGCACTTGTGTAATTTTGCGGAACCATTCAAGTCTAATTTACCAACACCCCCTTCGACTGTTCTTCATTGTTTGGACATAAGGTAAAGGACACACTCACCCGGTGTGAGCAAGAAGGGAAAACACTCTATGCCATGGGAGTACGTTTTACCGTCCCCTCTAGACCTTACCCTAAGGGTCAGAGAGGTGGTAAAATGTGGTTCAAGAAGTTCCAGAGGTTTTTCCAGGATGCACAGGTTGACTCCTCCTTTAAAGGCAGAGGAGGAAATGGTAGACATCGCCCTAGAGGCAGGGGCTGACCGCAAAACCAGGGAGGCTGTGATTCGTTTCAGGGCCGACCCTACCAGTACTCCTCATGTGGGGGCCCGCCTGTGCTTTTCTGGAGCCAGTTAGGGGTCGCATTTCTTTGTATCTGGAAGCCTGGCTATGTATCACTCAAGACAGATGGGTACAAAGAATGATCACCAGAGGTTAATCCATACCCTTTTCTCTGCCACCTCATGATGTTCTTCATCTCACATTGCTGCAGTCCTTACATATGGGTAGTCCGCTGTCCTCGGTCGGCCCGAATACCAAAGTATTAGGCTGACGTCGGTCAAGGCGCTTAAAACTGACATCAGGACGTCAGGGTACAAAAGCGCATGACCGACGTCATTTCCTCAGTCTTTTTTGCCGCATGGTCCGATGCAGAAGCAGCGTTGCAAGTGCCGTTCAGCGTTCTGAAATTTTTCGAATTCGGAGTTTCAGACCGAATCCAAGTTGGCTAAGTACCCCGTTGGGGAATATTTAGTTTTTTTCTTGCCTCAGTGTTTTACCGGATGTCAGAAAAAGTGAATAACTGTATTTCTTGTGGGAAACAGATACCGCATAGGGATTATCATTCTTTGTGTATTCCTTGTTTGGGGCCTGAGCACGACGTTGTTGGGTGTCGCTTTTGTGCTAGGTTCAATAAACGCACTATTAAGCGAAGGTTAGATTGTGCTAGGCTGGTCTTTGGGAAGTGGTGCAATTATAATATGCCGTCGGATTCTCCGGCGCCCGCTTCTGCGAAGAAGCGCAAGGACAAAGCAGTTAAACCCAGGCAAGATGAGTCGTCCGTTCCGGACGCCGGTTCTTTAGAGGCTTCAGTGGAACCGGTGGTTCCGACGGAGACTTCTCTGGAGTCTCGGGGGGGAGACTTTGATTTTGCAGGAGGTGGTCTCTCAGGAGGCAGGTCAGGCTGAAGGGGCTTCTCCAGTTACTGTAATCCCCTCCCTTCCTAGGGTGGTTAGGCCTTCTCCTTCTGTTTCCAAGGCTTCTCCCAGAGGCAGGCCAGTTTTAGCTTCTGTTGGTGTCACTCCTAGTTCAGCAGGGTCTGTGCCTAAGAAGCACATGCTTAAAATGGCAGAAGATTTGATTACTCTGATTAGAGGTTCTTTGCCCCCTCCTGATAAGAGGCCTAGGGTGGAGCCAGAGTTGGGAAGTTTTGTGCAGGCCTCGTCTAGGGTGGCTGCCACTGGCTCAGTTCTTCGCAGGCACGCCTGGCTGAAGGATCAGAATTTATCTGACCATGTTAAGACAAGGATTTTGGATGCTCCTTTGCAGTCTGATGTGTTGTTTGGTTCACCTGTGGAGTCAGTCTTGAAGAAAATGGAAGACAAGGCTAAGTCTATGCAGGCTGTTAAAGATTTTTTGCAAGTTCAGCCTTCGAAGTTTAGTAGGAATTGGCCTGCGTATCCTTCTTATGATTCTCAGTCTAGGGGTAGATCTAGACATGGTAGGGGCAGAGCTCAGAGTTCTTTCAGGCCTAGAACAGGGAGTTCACCTGCACAATCTTTGGGTGAGGGCAGGGGCCATTCCTTTCGTAAACAGGCCCAATGACCTACTTTTTCAGCTGCCAGATCCTTCTTGCCTGGCAGCACCTTTGGGAGGAAGGTTAGCACTCTTCAAGGAAAATTGGATGTTGATTACCCAAGACAAATGGGTATTGGATATCATACACCAGGGTTACAAGTTTTATTTCCATACCTTGCCTCCTTTCAAAGGCATGCCGGACGTTCCTCCTCAGCAAAGACTAGAGGCTTGCAAACAAATTTCTCTACTACTTCAAATAGGGGCCATACAACCGGTCCCTCTGCCAGAAGTGGGCCTAGGATTTTATTCTCGCCTGTTTCTAGTACCAAAGAAAGGAAACACGTGGAGACCAATTTTGGATTTATCTATCCTCAACACATATCTGGACATTCCCAAGTTCAAAATGTTGACGTTACACCAGCTTTTACCTCTGCTGGGCAAAGATCACTGGATGGTGACTCTGGATCTCAAGGAGGCTTACCTTCATGTTCCTATCAGGCCCAGTTGCAGGAAGTATCTGCGTTTTCGGGCTGGGACTTCACATTATCAGTTCTCTGCATTGCCCTTTGGCTTATCTACTGCGCCCAGAGTGTTCACGAAGGTTCTGGCTCCAGTGGTAGCTTTCTTCAGGCTAAGAGGAATACAGATCTATCCTTATTTGGACGATTGCCTGATTCTGGCCCAAGAAAAGGACAAACTTCTTCATCATTTACAGTATGTGATGGCAGTGTTAAGATGCCTGGGGTATTCTGTGAACGAAATAAAGTCCAGTCTAGTACCCTCTCAGGACATGTGCTTTCTGGGTGTGAGACTGAATACAGCATCCCAGATGGCCTTTTTGACCCCGGACAAACAAAATAATCTTTCTCTTTACTTCCACCAGTTGTCTCGTCGGTCCAGGCTGACTGCAAGGACAGTCCTTCAAGCCTTGGGGTTCATGGCATCTTGTATTCTGGTACTTCCCAATGCCAAACTGCATATGAGGAAGCTACAATGGTATCTCAAGAATGTATGGACACAGCACTGCCAAGGTTTGGACACAGTCATTCAGATAATACCTTGCATTCAGAAGGAATTTTTGTGGTGGGCTCAGGAATGTCACCTAAACAAGGGACTCTCTGTGACCCGGCCAGAGGCGAGTCAGATTTTAACGACAGATGCCTCAGACAAAGCTTGGGGAGCTCATCTAAATGGAAAATGGGTACAAGACACGTGGCCTGCCAGACTTCAACATCTACATATCAACTTGAAGGAGATGTTAGCAGTCCAATTTGCATTGATAGCTTTCAAGGATTTACTTCTTCCAGGGCAGGTGTTGATTCAAACAGACAACACAACTGTCATGTGGTACATCAACAAGCAAGGGGAACGATTCTTATCCTCTATGCAGACAAGCAATGATTTTGTGGGAGACGGCTCTCAGTTTACAGCTAAATCTTCAGGCAAGGTTTCTGCCAGGAGCACAGAACTCCTTAGCAGATGTGTTGAGCAGACAAATTATGGATCCCCACGGTGGAAATTGGATCCTCATGTATTTCAGAGATTGACAGTGTTATGGGGAACTCCAGACATAGATCTGTTCGCTTCTCCACTAAATTACCAGCTGCCAAAGTTTTGCACAAAAGGTTTCATCCCACAGCTTGGAAAGTGGATGCTCTCTCATTCAATTGGAGCAATCTTCACGTGTATGCCTTTCCACCTCTGCCTCTCCTCCCAAAGGTACTGCTGAAGGTCAGACAGGACAAGCCAAACATGATTTTAATAGCTCCAGATTGGCCTCGACAGCACTGGTACCCATTACTGAGAAGTCTGGTACAGGAGCCTCCGTGGCCTTTGCCTTCGATTCCTCACCTGCTGTCTCAGGAGAACAGTCATTTACTCAATGTCAAACTTCATTCTCTACATCTGACAGCCTGGCATATTCTGTTTTAAACCCTGGAGGGTCTCAGCTTCCACAACAAGTTTTGAATGTTATTTTGGAGGCCAGAAGGCCTAGTACAAGGAAAGTTTACGCAGATAAATGGAGGAGATTTTTATTTTAGAGTACAGCAAAGGACTTTGATGTTTCTAAACCTAATTTAAGTGTTGTGCTTCAATACCTTACTGAGTTATTGGACAAAGGTTTGTCCTTCTCCTCTATAAAGGTTCATGCTGCAGCAATTTCTGCTCACTATGACTGTGACCCACCATTATTTTCTCAGCCTTTAAGCAATTCCTTAGAGGGGCAAAGAATATAAGACCCCCACGTAGAGCTCCTACTCCTGCTTGGGATCTCAATTTTGTGTTGGAGAAACTCACTCTACAACCTTTTGAGCCTGCAGCATCGGCAGAGTTGAAATATTTATCATGGAAGACTGCTTTTTTGTTGGCCATTACCTCTGCGAGAAGGGTTTCTGAATTACAGGCCCTTATGGCAGTTGAGCCTTTCTTAATTTTCCACAAGGATAGGGTGTCTTTGCGTACTAACCCTTCTTTTATGCCTAAAGTGGTTTCTAGTGTGGCTTTAAACCAAACTATTCATTTGCCTACTTTTTATGCAAACCCCAAAATAAAGGGGAAAGGATTTTGCACACTTTGGATATACACAGACAGTTGCGATATTATTTGAGCAGAACTAAAGGGTTCAGGCAGTCTCAGCAGTTGTTTGTTTCTTTTGCTTTGGGTTCTCAGGGCAAACCTGTTTCAAAACAAACTATTTCTAAGTGGATTGGTTTTTGTATTGCTTTCTGTTATTCCCATCATGGTAAGGAGGTTCCAGCTGGGATTAGGCCTCATTCCACTAGGGCTACTGCCACTTCTACAGCTTTTTAAGGGGTGGCTACTAAAGATATTTTGGAAGCAGCTACTTGGAGTTCAGTGCATACTTTCTCTAAGCATTACCACCTTCCACTTTACTCTAAATCTAGGGCTGGATTTGCCACTGCAATTTTACAGGGCATGTTGGCAGCTCCTAATGCTTTGTAGTTTTGCCATCCTCCCTTACCTCTGCTTTGGGATTCTACCCATATGTAAGGACTGCAGCAATGTGAGATGAAGAACATAGTACAGTTTTGTACCTACCATAAATGTAGATGTTCAAGATCCACATTGCTGCAGTCCAATACCCTCCCTCCTTCCCTCTGTTGTTGAAGGTGGTGGTGTGGTTTGTGTTGTACATATTGTAAATATGGTTAGTGCACGGGTGGTTGGTTAGGTTTTGCTGGTTTTTGGCTTTGGCCTTTCTTGTTAGGGCCTTCTGACATCTGGGGCAAGAAAAGACTGAGGAAATGACGTCGGTCATGCGCTTTTGTACCCTGACGTCCTGATGTCAGTTTTAAGCGCCTTGACCGACGTCAGCCTAATACTTTGGTATTCGGGCCGACCGAGGACAGCGGACTACCCATATGTAAGGACTGCAGCAATGTGGATCTTCGAACATCTACATTTATGGTAGGTACAAAACTGTACTTTCCCAAGAGGATCCCGGATGTTCCACCCAATCACAGGGATCAAGCAACTGTGGAGGTCAACACGTTGCTGGCAGAAAGTCATCCAATCAGTCCCTGCAGACCAATTAGGATTTGGAACTTACTCCAGAATCTTTTTAGTGCCAAAATGTACAGGGGACTGGAGGCTCATATTGGACACCAGCAAATTAAGTGAATCCGTAAAGGACAAGTTCTGGATGGTGACACTGCAGTCTTTTCTCCCGTTACTAGGGATAGACAATTGGATGTGCTCAATAGACCTCCAAGATCCTTACTACCACATAAAAATGGACAGGGCGTTGGGGAGTCATCTATGCTTCTGTCTGGGAGCCAGTCACTACCAGATGTTCGTGTTACACTGCTGCAGTCATTACACTTGGGTTATCCTGCTGTCAGGCGGTTCCCCAGTCGGCCTGAGTTCCAAAGTCTTGGTCCGGCGTCGGATGCTGTCGCCTCCTCCTTGACATCAGTGCAACAGGGGTATATAAGATGCAGCCGATGCCATTTTCTTCAGTCTTACTTGCAGCGCGGTGCCCGAAGCAAAAGCAGTTCGCAAGTGCCGGTCGGCTGACTCCTGAGATTTTCATTTCCGAATCCAGATCCGAAATCTTCTACAAAGCTAAGTACCCCATTGGGGAAACTTTTTCTTGCCTCAGACCGATGTCAGTAAAAGTTAATAACTGTATTTCTTGTGGGACGCAAATACCTCATAAGGATTTCCATTCTTATTGTATCCCATGCCTAGGCCCAGACCACGACGTCACTGGTTGTCGGTTTTGTGCTAGGTTTAACAAGCGCACTATGAAACGTCGGTTTGATTTTGCCCAACATTACTTTGGCAGTAAATTTAATTACACGATGCCGTCGGAACTTCCGATGACCACTATTCATAAAAAGTGCAAAGACAGGCATCCAAGGCCCAAAACTGATGACGAAGCCTCTTCTAGGCCAGTCGCCGGTTCTCCGGTTTTCAGCGAGGCGCCTTCGCAGCCCCTGATGACCACTTCTGCAGAACCACAGGCAGCCACCGACTCCATAGTGGAGATGGGTGGGCCATCGGACTCCCAAGTTTTACAGACTACTGATACCGACCCTGCAGAGGGATCCGGAGTAAATGAGCCACCCTCAGCTTCAGAGGGTGTCTACAGACCCAGTCAGCTTACCATTAAACCCTCTTCTAAGTCTAAACCACCTCTTAAAACCAAGAAATCACAGTCTCTAGGACAGGCCTCCATGCCCAAGAAACAAATGCTCAAAATGGCCGAAGACCTGATCACTCTGATCAGGGGGTCCCATCCCCCTCCTGATAAAATGCCCAGACAGGATGTGGATTATGACTCCTCTGCCCAGGTGTCCATTTCCTCAGACATAGGTTATTCTTTACCCCCTTATGAGGATTCTGATGCTGAGGAATCTATTCCATTAGCCTCTCCACCAGAGGATTACTCTTTTGGGGACTTTACACACCATGAGGGAGCATTTCCATTGGGAAGGCCAGGATTATTCAGAATCCAATAAAAGGCTCAGAGAATTCCTACTTTTGCCTCAACACAGACCCCTTGCTATTCCACCAGTGTTCGATATTGTGGATGATGTGTATACTGAATCCAGTTTAAATCCTGATTCCTTACCTCCAGCTCCAGTTAAACCAGACAGGTATTAGAGTCCCTGACTCTCACAAATTTCTGTATAAAAGCCCAGTGGCAGACCCAGAAGCTATTTCTCAGGGACCCAAAGGGGGTTAAGGCCTCATCAGCAAAGAATCCAGTTCAGAGACTTCAGAGCATTAGACAGATGGAGAAAGAAAGTATATACATCTGCAACTTTATCAATGAGAGCTTTAAATTGCCAATTTCACATGTTAAAATATCAGCAATTTCTGATGTCTCAGTTGAAACAAAAAAATGCTTTCAGATACAGATCCTCCTAATTTTAAGGAAATGCAGGATTTATTGCATGCTGCTGAACAAGTGGGAAAACATACTTTGCAATGTGGTTTTGATTCTTTAGAGGCCTCCTGTAGAGCAGCAGTTACATGCTCTGTCATTAGAAGACACGCATGGTTAAAGGAACATACATTACCAGATCATGTTAAAGCAAAACTACTGGATGCACCTTTGCAGCATGATGTCTTATTTGGAGTTAAGGCAGAAGAGGTACTAAAGAAAATGGAGGATAAAGCAAAATCTATGCAAACAGTGAAGGATTTCTTACAGGTACAGCCTCCTCGATTTAGCAGAAACTGGCCAACAAAGAATTGGTCCTTTAGTGTTACAGACAGACCTCAAAGGGGCAAATACAGACGTCCAAGAGGTAAAGGACAGCCACAAGGTCCTTAGAGGCCTCGACAGTGGGGTGCACCAGGCCAGAAAGAAGGAGAAGACAGACAACAACCTTACAAAAAACAGTCCCAATGACTTCCCACTACAGCTGCCAAACATTTCTCTCTTGGCAGCCCCATTGGGAGGAAAACTGGCTCTTTTCTGTCACAATTGGCATATGATCACCAAAGACAAATGGGTCCTCAATATCATTTCACAGGGTTACAGGTTCCTCTTTCACACTCTGCCAAGGTTAAAAGGAATGCCAAATCTGCCATCAAATCAATGGGCAGAGGCTCAAAAACAAATTACAGCACTCATGACCATGGGAGCTATTCAGAAGGTACCTCCACAGGAACAAGGACAAGGATTTTACTCAGGACTCTTTCTTGTACCTAGAAAAGACAAAGCCTGGAGGCCTATTCTGGATCTTTCATCTCTAAACACTTATTTGGATGTTCCGAAATTCAAAATGTTGACATTGCAGTAGCTTCTTCCCATGCTGGGCAAGCAAGCTTGGCTCATGACCTTGGACCTCAAGGAGGCATACCTGCATGTCCCTATCGGACAAAACTGCAGAAGATACCTCAGATTCATAGCTGGTCCAATGCATTACCAATTGTCTGCACTGCCCTTTGGCTTATCTAGTGCGCCCAGGGTCTTCACAAAGTGCCTGGCACCAGTAATTGCATTTTGCAGACAAGAGAGGAATTCAAATTTACCCATACCTGGACGATTGCCTAATTCAAGCAGAGAGCAAAGACATTCTCCTAAAGCATCTGGCATTTGTAAAAAAGTTAAGTTGCCTGGGGTACACAGTAAACAAAAAGAAATCAAAACTAGTTCCCTTACAAGAGATAATATTCCTGGGTGCCAGCTTGAGCACAACGGCCCAGATGGCTTATCTCACGCCAGACAAGCAAGGACAATTGACTCAATATTTTCAATTGATGGCAACAAAGACCCGACTCCCTGCAAGAAAAATTCTGCAGGCCTTGGTCTACATGGCATCTTGCATACTACTAATTCCATATGCCAGACTGCATATGAGGAAACTACAATGGTACCTAAAGAGTGTATGGTCTCAACACTGTCAAAGTTTGGAAACAGTTATACCACTAATACCTTGCCTTCAGAAGGAGTTTTGATGGTGGGCCCAAGCTTGTCACCTCAACAAGGGACAGCCTTTTACTCAACCCACAGCCAGGCAAATACTGACAACAGATGCATCGGATTACGCCTGGGGAGCACACATGGCAGGAAAATGCATTCAGGGCAAGTGGCCCATAGAACAAAGGCATCTTTACATCAACCAAAAAGAGATGCTAGCTGTACAAAATGCCCTTATAGCTTTCAAGGACCTGCTGCATCCAAGACAACTGCTACTAAAGACAGACAACACCACAGTCATGTGGTACATAAGCAAATGGCACCCATTCATAACCCCTCTGCAGGCAAGCAATGACGTTGTGGAACACAGCTATAAACTATCAAGTTCATCTACAAGCACAATTCCTGCCAGGAGAGAAAAACACACTGGCAGATGACTTAAGCAGAAATATGGATCCCCACAAATGGGAGTTGAATCCACAAATATTCAGAATAACACAGAAATGGTGGAGCCCGGACATAGATCTGTTTGCATCCCCAAGGAATTGCCAGCTACATAAATTCTGCACAAGGAGTTACCATCCACAAGCATGGAAGTGGATGCCCTCTCATTGAGCTGGAAAAACCTAACAGTATACGCTTTCCCACCACTGCCTCTTCTTCCAAAGGTACTCATAAAAGCCAGGCAAGAGGAGCCAAAAATGATCCTGATTGCACCAGACTGGCCACGCCAACACTGGTACCCAATATTAAAAAACTTAGCACAAGGACCACCCTGGATTTTGCCTCAAATACCACATCTACTCTCTCAGCACAACAATCAGATACTCCTGCATGGAAGATACCTTAGCCAAGCCTCTCTCCAAAGCTGTTATGGATGTCATCCTGGAGGCCAGAAGGCCAAGTACCAGGAAAGCCTATTTGGATAAATGGAAGAGATTCTGTGCTTGGAACCAGGCTCACAGCCTTGACCTTCTTGTGCCAAACATTCCTCAGATACTACAATATTTGACTGAGATGCTGGACAAAGGCCTCTCCTTCTCATCCATCAAGATCCACGTCTCTGCCATCTCTGCTCATTATAATACGGATCCACTATTTTTCTCTCATCCTTTGCTAAAACAGTACCTCAGAGGGGCAAAAAACATAAGACCGCCCCGTAGAGCACGTGCTCGAACTTGGGACCTCAACTTTGTTTGGAAAAATTAACTTTACCTCCTTTTCAGCCAGCTAGCACAGCAGAATTAAAATATACCTCTTGGAAAACTGCTCTGCTCCTGGCACTCACATCAGCATGAAGAGTTTGAGTTACAGGCACTAATGGCAGTGGAACCTTTCCTCATTTTCCACCAGGACAAGGATGTCCTTGAGAACTAACCCTACTTTCATGCCTAAGGTGGTTTCAAGTGTGTCCCTAAACCAAACTATTCACTTGCCAACCTTTTATCCAAAACCACAGAATAATGGGGAGAGACTACTGCATTCATTGGACATTCACAGGCAGTTACTCTTCTACTTGGACAAAATCAAAGCTTTCAGAAAATCTGAGCAATTATTGGTAGCATATGCTGCAAGAGCACAGGGAAAAGCCATTTCAAAACATTTCCAAATGGATAGGACATTGCATACGTTTCTGCTACACACACCATGGAAAACCTGTCCCTACCAGCATTAGATCACACTCCAGGGCAACAGCCTACCTCAGAGGAGTACCTACCAAGGATATTTTGGAAGCCGCAACATGGAGCTCTCTGCATACCTTCACCAAGCATTACCATCTGCCTCTATACTCCAAATCCAGAGCTGGCTTCGCCTCTGTAGTGCTGCAGGGCCTTATCGCCACCCCTAATGCAATATAGAACCAGCCACCCTACCTCAGCTTTGGGGTTCTACCCACGTGTAATGACTGCAGCAGTGTAACACGATGAACATAGTACAGTTTTGTACCTACCATAAATGTAGATGTTCGAGTGTTCACACTGCTGCAGTTCAGGTTACCCTCCCTCCTACCCCACTTTTTTGTTGATACGTACCTAGGTCTTCTACCCTTTACTACCTATGGGGAGTATTTGCTGGTACCTGAAAGTTATTGTTTGCTTTTCTTATTCATGTTTTACTAGCAATTTGAATTGCTTACCTATGTGGGGGCACCTGACATCTGGGGCAAGAAAACCTAAAGAAAATGGCATCTGTTGCATCTTATATACCCCTATCACACTGACGTCAGGGAGGAGGTGACAGCATCCGACGCCAGACCAAGACTTTGGAAGTCAGGCTGACTGGGGAAACCGCCTGACGGCAGGATAACCCAAGTGTAATGACTGCAGCAGTGTGAACACTCGAACATCTACATTTATGGTAGGTACAAAACTGTACTTTTCGTGCCGTGCCCATTGGTCTCACCACAGCCCCCAGGGTGTTCAAGTGTATGGCAGTAGTGACAGCTCACCTGAGACATCAAGGATTCCAGGTGTTTTCGTATCTGGACGAAAGCTCCTGACCCGCTCCCACCAGGCATCTACTTCTTCAGACCAGGGATGCTACTATTCAGCTTTGTGCCCAGTTGGGGATTACTATCAGTTGGGAAAAATCTACCTTATTGCCCTCTCAATTTGTGATTTTTATAGGTGCAGAAATAGACACAGTAGCCATGTTGGCTCATCTTCCAGTAGAAAGGGCACAGAATCTGGTTCTTCAAATTCACCGTCTTCTCCCTCTCCGAAAAGTCAAGGCCAAGACTGTTCTGAAGCTTCTAGGGACCATGGCTTCTACCATACTACTAGTGCCGCTAGCCAGACTACACATGCGGACTCTTCAGTGGATTCTGTTGTCCCAGTGATCCTTTCAACAACTACCCTTAACTCATCACACATTTTGCTGACAGACTCTTGCAAGAAGGACCTAATTTTTTGATTCAATCCAGTCAGTTAACCACGGGCACTCCATTTGTCCCTCGCCAACCCGTTGCCACTGTGACCATGGATGCTTCACAAATAGGGTGGGGGGGCTCTTCAAGGCACATGGCAAGATCACGATGCTCACCTGCATATCAATGTTGTAGAGATGAGGGAGGTGCTCCTGGCATTGCAAGCACTTCACGACCTTCTTCCTCTTGGAACGATTGCAATACAATCATAAAACATGTCGGTAGTATGGTATGTTAACAGACAAGGCAGAACCAGATCATACCCACTGTGTTGAGAAGCCATTCGAGTTTGGAAATGGGCGATATCTTCCCAACACTTTCTGGTGGCGATGCATTCGATGCTATTCGGAAGCTTCCTGAACACCGGTTTCTGAGGGAAATTCTATTACCGACTCAGAAGAGGCCTCCAGGGCCGAGGTTGTCGGTTGTGCGGATTCGACGGTCGGAAGTACTAAGGACTCTGTTTCAGCCGAGACCCAGACACTTGCGGTAGGCCTAGGGGTGGTTTCAGCCGAAACCACGGTCCGCGTGTGTCGGTCCTTGTCCTTCCGATTTTGGTTAAATGAGAAGTCGGAGTCTCCGGCATATTGTAACAGTAACTAGCCCCAAAAAATTCCTGTGCAAACTCCTCCCGACGCCTAAGAGTGCGTCGATTGAAGGAAGCACAGGTAGTACAAGCCGAGACGTCGTGGTCTGGGCCTAGGCAGGGGAGGCAGTAGGAATGGAAATCCTTATGAGGTATTTGTTTCCCACAAGTTAAGCAATTATTAACTTTAAGCGTTTGATCTGACATCGGCTGAGGCAAGAAAGAGTCCCCAATGGGGTACTTAGCTTTTGAAGTCTTAGGTAGCTGAAGTTACAGGAGCTGGCCGACCGGCACTTGCGAACTGCTTCTGCTTCGGGCACCACGTGGCAAGAAAGACTGAGGAAGATGGCGTCGGCTGACGTTTTTATACCCCAGGCGCTCTGACGTCGGGGAAAGGGCGACATCAGCCGACGCCAGACCCAGACTTTGGAATCCGGCAGACCGAAAGGCTGCCTGAGGCAGGACAAACCCATATGTAAGGACTTGCAGATGCATACCTATCGGATGTCTACAGTCCTTACATATGGGTTGTAAGGACTGCAGATGCATACCTATCGGACATCTACATTTATGGTAGGTACAAAACTGTACTTTCCCCTTTCTCAGGCCTCACCTCCTAGACGTTCCATGGATTCTGGACCCAGTGCCAAATCTCTTGACGCACATGTCAGGTTCGCTTCACCCCACCTTACACACCCTCAATTTGACAGCTTGGCTGCTCTAGTTCCATCCCTAGTCAGGTTTCACGACTTCTCACCCTCCGTGACTCATCCTTACGTCCTCTCATAAACCATCCACTAGGAAATTATATTCCAGTAAATGGAGGAGGTTCTCTATCTGGGCTGAGAAAAAGAATGCTGACCCTTATATGGCTTCCTTTCCGATGGTTCTGGAATTTTTATCTGAACTTTTCCACCAGGGATCCGCGGCTCCCACAGTCAAGGATCAGTTGGCAGCGATTTCTAATTTTCACCTAGGCCTACAAGATTCTAATCTGATGTCACGTAGGTTGTGCAAGACCTTCCTCAAAGGTGCCACTTTAAGACCCCCTTTCAGGAACCAGTTGCTTCATGGGACTTGAATTTTGTGCTAGCCAAATTAACGTCTCCACCTTTAGAGCCTTCTCATTCTTTGCCTCTGAAATTTCTGTCATGGAAAACTGTTTCTGGTGGCGATAACATCTGCTAGACGAGTGTCAGAGTTGCAAGCACTGTCTGTCAAACCCCCGTATTTAATATTTCACAAAAGCAGTATCTCTTCTTACTAATCCATCCTTCGTCCCCAAGGTCTGTTCCCATAACACTTTGAACCAATCCATATAACTTCTGGTGTTCTTCCCTAATCATTCCAACGCAGCAGAATACAGGTTTCATCAGTTGGAATGCTCATCGACCATTTTATGTTTTTATTTGCACTGGACCAAGGAATTCAGGAAGTCAGACCAATTTATTTCCTTCTCTGACTCCAGATTAGGTCTACCAGTTTCCAAAGTGACCCTCTCTAATTGGATCTCTAGCTGTATAGGTTACATTTACACTTCTGATGGTAAGCCTTTACCTTTCATAGTTAAAGCTCATTCTACGAGATCTCAGTCTACCTCTGCAGACTTTCAAGCCAGGGTCCCACTTGATAATATCTGTTCTATTTATATATAAAAAGGGAGTGGATTGTGTTAATTTACACTCTGATGATGCCCAACAATGCTAGTGGGTGAAAGCGCTAAGTGTTTTTATCTGTACAAACGCTTGGTTCAATAAAAGCGTTTTTACAGCCGTGGTGCTGGTCAGTTTGTTGGATTACTAGTCTATTCGTGTGTGTATTCAACTTATGGAGATACACTGATATTGTTTCATTACCTTTTACCTTCCCCTTTGTCCCTGTATACATCTCCTGTTTTCTCCACTGCTGTTATTGAGTCCTCTCTTTACTAAAATACCCCTTTTATTACCCCAATTCACTCCTGCCAATATTACATAGCCATGCCTGTTTAAGAATTTGAATTCCTTTTCTCTCAGGTGCATTTCTTGAAGGACTAAAAGTTGGCACCCTTGCCTTCCCTTAATGTATGTAGGATCCATCTCTTCATTGGACATGTCAGACTGTTGACATTCCATATTGGTATTCTGATGTTTGGTGTTCGTGTTTCACTGTTGCAGTCATTACTCTTGGGTTATCATGCTGGCAAGCTACCTGCAGTCGGCCTGAATTCCAAAGTCTAGGTCCGGCGTTGGTTGCTGTCGCCTCCTCCCTGACATCAATGCGCCAGGGGTATAAAAGATGCAGCCGACTCCATTTTCCTCAGTCTTTCGTGCTGATCGGCCGACTCCTGAGATTTTCAAATACGAATTTCAGAACCGAAGTCTTCATTAAAGCGAAGTACCCCGTTGAGGAAACTTTTTTTCTTGCGCCAGTCCGATGTCAGAAAAAGTTAACAATTGTATTTCTTGTGGGAAGCAAATACCTCATAAGTATTTTCACTTACTGTATTCCTTGCCTAGGCCCTCATCACAATGTTGCTAATTGTCGGTTTTGTGCTCGATTTAACCAACGCACTATTAAGCATCGGTTTGATTTTGCATTTCATTACTTTGGCCCAACGTTTAATTATATAATGCCGTCGGAACAGCCGACGACCGGTGTTTAAAAAACCGCAAGGGCAAGGAAAAGGATGGGCATCCGAGGTCCAAAACTGACTATGAGGCCTCCATTAGGCCAGTCGCCGGTTCTCAGTGAGACGCTTTTGCAGCCCCTGGCGCCCGCTACCTCAGAGCCACAGGCCGCTTCCAACTCCCACATGGAGCCGACTGGGCCTCTGGATACTCAAGGTATTGGACACTCGGAAATCATTCATTCAGATGGGTCCGTAGCCGCTGAGCAGGCATCGGCTTCTGAGGGTGTTTTCAGACCTACACAGTTATATGTTAAACCATCTTCAACTTCAAAGACTAAAGCAGCTCTAAAGACAAAGAAACAAGTACAGCATTCTCCTACTCAGACTTCCATGCCTAAAAAACAGATGCTTAAAATGGCCGAAGACCTAATTACTTTGATCAGGGGTTCCCTTCCCCCTCCTGATAAGAGGCCTAGGCAAGAGACAATATGATTCTTCTGATCAGGTTTCTATTTCCTCTGATTCCTCTTCTGAACAGGATTATTCTGTGCCTCCCTATGAGGACTCTGATGCTGAAGAATCCATTCCTTCAGCCTCTCCTCCAGAGGATTATTCTTTTTTGGGAAACCCTGCATACCATGAGGGAGCATTTCAATTGGGAGAGCCAGGATTACTCTGAATCTAAGAAAAGGCTCTGAGACTTTTTGTTACTTCCACAGCACAGACCCCTTGCTATTCCACCTGTTCTAGATATTGTAGATGTATTTTCAGAATCCAGCCTGTCCCCTGACTCTTTACCCCCTGCACCTGCTAAACCAAACAGATACTACAGGGTCCCTGATTCTCATAAATTTCTGTATAAGAACCCCGCTGCTGACCCAGAAACTATATCTCAGGGTCCTAAAGAGGTCAAAGCTTCCACTGCAAAAAACACTGTCCCCTTTGATAGGGATTCTAAGGCACTGGACAGATGGGGGAAAAAAGTTTACACTTCTGCTACCTTGGCTGTAAGGGCTTTGAATTGTCAATTTCATATGCTTAAATATCAACAGTACTTAATGTCACTGCTTAAACAGAAAATGTTGACAAATACTGAATATTCAGAGAACAAGGAATTGCAGGATTTATTGCATGCAGCTGAAGAAGTGAGAAAGCATACTTTGCAATGTGGTTATGATTCACTGGAGGCCTCTTGCAGGGCTGCTGTTACAGGTTCTGTTATTAGAAGGCATGCTTGGTTAAAGGAACAAAATCTGCCTGATCATGTTAAAGCAAAATTATTAGATGCCCCATTACATCATGATATTTGTTTGGTACTAAAGCAGAAGAGGTGTTGAAGAAAATGGAGGATAAAGCGAAATCCATGCAAATAGTTAAGGATTTTTTACAGGTACAGCCACCCAGGTTTAGCGGGAACTGGCCTTCTAAAAATTGGTCCTTTCCAGTGTCAGACAAACCACAAAGAGGCAGATACAGACTTTCTAGAGGTAGATCTCAGCCCCAAGGCTCATACAGGCCTAAACAATGGGGTGCTTCTACCACCAAAAGTGGAGAAGACAAATTACAACCTTACAGGAAACGGTCACAATGACTTTCCTCTGCCAGATCCAAGCACTTTCCTTCTGGCAGCCCCCTTAGGGGGAAAACTAGCACTTTTTTCATCAAATTGGCAAAAGGTTACCAGACAAATAGGTCTTGAACATAGTGTCCCAAGGCTACAGGTTCCATTTTCACACCCTACCAAGGGCAAAGGGTATGCCAGACCTGCCACATAATCAATGGGCAGAGACACAAAAGCAAATTTCAGCCCTCATGGACAATGAGGACCATTCAACAAGTACCCCAACAAGAGCAGGGGCAAGGATTTTACTCCAGACTTTTCTTAGGACCCAGAAAGGACAAAACCTGGGGACCAATACTGGACCTGTCTATTCTAAACACGTTTCTGGAAATTCCAAAATTCAAGATGTTGACTCTACAGCAGCTACTGCCCATGCTGGGCAAGAAGGCTTGGCCTCGTAACTTTGGACCTAAAAGAGGCATACCTGCATGTCCCAATCAGACAGTCTTGCAGAAGATACCTCAGATTCATAGCTGGATCATTGCACTACCAATTCTCTGCACTGCCCTTTGGCTTATCTACTGCGCCCAGGGTCTCCACAAAATGCCTTGCACTAGTAATTGCATTCTGTAGACAAAGAGGAATTCAAATATACCCCTACTTGGACGGCTCCCTTATGCAAGCAGAGAACAGACATTCTTCTAAAGCATCAAGCGTTTGTAAAAAGATTACTAATTTGCCTAGGGTACACAGTAAACGAAAATAAATCAAAACTAGTACCCTCTCAAGAGATAATATTCCTGGGTGCAAGCTTAAACACAACTGCCCAGATGTCTTATCTCACGCCAGACAAACAAAAGCAACTGACTTATTACTTCAAAAAACTGGCAACAAAAACCCAGTTATCTGCAAGGAAAATCCTGCAGGCCTTGGGTTTCATGACATCCTGCATTCTACTAATTCCATATGCCAGACTGCATATGAGGAAACTACAGTGGTATCTAAAAAGTGTTTGTACTCAGCATTGCCACAGCCTGCAGACAGTAATTACCCTCATTCCCTGCCTGCAACAGGAGTTTCGATGGTGGGCAGAGGCCTGTCAATACAACAAGGGTCTGCCATTCAGATTACCCACAGCCAGACAGACACTGACAACGGATGCATCAGATTATGCCTGGGAGGCCCATATGGCAGGAAAATGTATTCAGGGCACATGGCCTGCAAGCCAGATGCATCTTCGCATCAATCAAAAAGAGATGCTAGCTGTTCAGAATGCCCTGACAGCTTCCAAGGCATTGACACGTATGTACCAAATATCCCTCAGATTTTACAATACCTAACTGAGATGCTGGACAAAGGCCTTTCTTTCTCATTAATTAAGATTCATGCCTCTGCCATTTCAGCCCATTACAATACGGAACCACCTATCTTTTCTCATCCTTTAATATGGCAGTACCTCAGAGGGGCCAAAAACATCAGGCCTGTAAGGAGGGCACCAATTCCCGCATGGGACCTAAATTATGGCTTGGAAAAACTCACTCTGCCTCCTTTTGAGCCAGCTTCAACAGCGTATATAAAATTCTTATCCTGGAAGACAGCTCTGCTCCTAGCAATAACCTCTGCAAGGCGAATCTCTGAGTTACAAGCACTCATGGTTGTGGAACCTTTAATCATTTTTCATCCAGACAGGGTTTCTCTGAGGACAAACCCAACATTTATGCCTAAGGTGGTGTCCAGTGTGGCACTCAACCTAACCATTCACTTCCCTACCTTTTATCCAAACCCACAGAACAAAGGTGAGAAAATTCTGCATTCTAAAGCTTTCGGGAAGACTGAGCAACTTTTAGTGTCATATGCTTCAGGATCACAAGGAAAGGCCATCTCAAAACAGACTATATCTAAATGGATAGGTCATTGCATTAGTTTCTGCTATTCTCAGCATGGCAAATCAGTGCCTAAGGACATTAGGCGTCATTCTACTGGAGCAGCAGCCTTTCTCGGAGTAGTACCAACCAAAGACATCTTAGAGACTGCAACTTGGAGTTCAGTGCACACTTTTACAAAGCACTACCACTTACCTCTTTACTGTAAATCTAGAGCAGGCTTCGCCACTGCAGTTCTGCAGGGCCTCATAGCCTCTCCTAATCCTGTTTAGCCCAGCCACCCATCCTTAGCTTTGGGATTCAACCTAAGAGTAATGACTGCAACAGTGAAACACGAACATAGTACAGTTGTGTACCTACCATAAATGTACATGTTCGAGTGTATTCACTGTTGCAGTCCAGGCTACCCACCCACCATCCCCCTTTCTTTGCTGGGACTTATCTGTACTTCTCTATCCTATACAACCTATGTGGTGTATTTGCTTGTAGATGAAGGAAATGTTTATTTTTGTGCATGTATGCTTTATTGGCATCCCTTTCAGCCTACCTATTTGAGGGCACCTGACATCTGGGGCAAGAAAAACTGAGGAAAATGGTGTCTGCTGCTTCTTTTATGCCCCTGGCGCACTGACATCAGGGAGGAGGCGACAGCAACCGACGCCGGACCTAAACTTTGGAATTCAGGCCGACTGCGGGTAGCCTGCCAGCAGGATAACCCAAGAGTAATGACTGCAACAGTGAATACACTCTAACATCTACATTTATGGTAGGTACACAACTATAATTTACTTCCATTAGAGTATATTGGAGTTAAGACCCGAGTATGGCACCTTCTTATGTCTCCCATTTTGCATTAGTTCTACTTTTGGTACCTCAACACAGCCACTATTCCCCTTTTGCATAGCTCCCTGGTTCTTTGTGTCTCTTTCCTGTTTCCACCACTAGCTCTTCCAGCATAATGTTAATCTTTAATTTTCCATCCCCATTTGCTGGATTTTTCTGTTTGCCACATAACATTTTTAAAAACAATTTTTTTTTTATCGAGCAGCTTTTCCCCTCCTCTCATCTGAACCATAACCATATAACTATATACAGTGGTGTGTGCTTCTTTATTATGAGTCCTTTTGGTTATTTGCTTGTGGCATCTCATCCCATTCTTCTTTCAGCTGCTCCCGTTAGGGGTCGCCACAGCAGATCAACTGTTTCCATTTCTTCCTGTCCTCTGCATCTTGCTCTGTCACACCAATCACCTACATGTCCTCTCTCACAACATCCATAAACCTTATCTTAGGCCTTCCTCTTTTCCTGTTACCTGGCAGCTTTATCCTTAGCATCTTTTTCCCAATATACTCTGCATCCCTCCTCAGCAAATCTCCAGACCAACGTAATCTTGCCTCTCTGGCTTTGTCTCCAAACCTTCCAACCTGGGCTGACCCTCTAATATGAAACTAGAACAGAAAAAATATGAAACCTTAAACACCCAGCGATCAACCAAAATCCAAAAAGCCACACTCGGAAAATAAATTTTAGCGCTTTCATCCACTTTTTAATACTGTGAACTTCATCAGAAACATCACATATGACCCTACCCCTTCCTTTTATAATGAATTGCCTTAAACAGAAAATGACATCCTAAAATGCCTATTAATACTAATAATGTGTAAAAGCTGTATAAAAAAATGCATATAAATGTAAACGTTAATAAGATAACTTCAGTTATACATTTCCAACTTATAAAGTTTATCTACATGTGAAAAAACATTTTAAATGTATAACTTCATTTAAACCAGGTGCTATGTCTGCACCCAGCAATAATTGCCAAAATGCTTCCTTGCATTCTAACACATTATTTAAGTCACCAGCAAATAAAGCCTTGTCCACATTGTCTAATACAAAAAATTCAAACTTTTTGAATTCTTGACATAAAAGTGCATGCCTAGCTAATGTATTAGTCTTGTCTTTTTTCTTTATAGCCAGATTGTGTTCATATATTCTGCATTTTAAACTTCTCTTTGTTTTGCCAATATAGTAACTTTTACATGCTGTATAAGTGGCTGTATAAACTACATAATCACTATTACAGTTATAGTAATTTTTAGCCCAAAAAGTTTCTTTTGAGTGAATTACTTATGAACCTACATTGTTTGCAATTTGTGCAACTGTAAGTGCCCTTTTTATTAGTACATGTATGACTATTACTAGTGATCTTCTCCTTTCCGGATTCTAACGTACTTAATGTTGGTTGTTTTTTTGTAAGTGAATCTTGGTGCCATTCCTAATATGGCCACTAACTTTTTGTTTCCAAGAATTATTCTCCAGTTGTTCTCTATTATGTGTTTGATGTGCCACATTTCTCTAACTATTGGTATGGGAAATGCTGTCTTATATTCATTTGTTTCTCTTGTAAAGGTACCTGTATTTTTGTAATTCACTGGACCAACCATCACATCCTTAGAATGCAAAATCGGTTTAGCTACCCCACTTCTTAATGCCATAACTAAAACTTATTTTTGAAAAACTTCATTATCCGAAGTTAATCTACTCAATCTTATGATTTGTCCTTTTATAACTCCTTTTTTCATGTGTGGGGGGTGCAAACTGTCTTTTTGTAAATACTGATTAGCAAAAAAAGGTTTTCTATCAATTTTACTTGTGAATTCTTTTTTCTCATGGTCTATACCTAAATTTAAATCCAAAAAAATAATTGTTTCTCCAAATCCACTAATTTTGAATTACAAAAATTCGGTGGTTGAGTTTAGGTCCTTGACGAATTCTACAAATTCCTGGTAGTTCCCTGTCCATAGGAAAAACAAATCTATGTATCTATAATAGATGTCTACCTTACTAAAGCTAGAGTGTAACTTTAGAAATTTGGATTCCCAATTAGCCATGACTAAATTGGCAAAAGCGGGAGCTACCCTTGCCCCCATTGCTACTCCTGAAAGTTGCTTGTACAACACTTTTTTGAAACTGAAAAAGTTGTTGTCTAAAACCAAATCCATTAAACAGATGGTGTTGATTTTTTCACCAGGAAAATCTGTATTTTTAGTCAAGTACTCTCTAAGGTACTCAATACCTCTTTCTTGATCTATTGAAGCGTATAGATTTTTTACATCCAAACTTCCAAAATGAATTGGTTTATTTATAATAAGATACTCTCTCAAAATCTCTAGCAAGTGCCAGGAATCTCTGAGGTAATGTTTAGATTTTTGAACTACCGGATTGAGAACACAATCCAACCATATAGATATATTTTCAGTTTTGGATTGTTTAGCTGAGATGATAGGCCTAAATGGTGGATTTTTTTCATTGTTTTGAATTTTAGGAATACCAAAGAATGATGATATTTTAGGTTGTTCAACTAATAGAAAATTTAACTATTGTTGTCTATTGCCTTGGATGATTCCGGAGCCGCTTAGCAAGCCGGCTTCCGAGGAAGTTCTTAGCACTACCAATACTTGACGCAAACAGACTACTTCTTTCGCATCTTCATTTCTTTCTAAAACCTACCGAGTTTCTAACGCCCAAGGTACAAGCTACACTTAAAATACTGATGACCCAAGCTCAAGCACCTGCTTCCATGCCTCAGTCTCAAATGCTTAAAATGGCAGAAGCCCTTATCATGCTTATTAGGGGAATCCAGCCTACCCCTTCCAAAAGAAAGAGACTTGTCCCCAGCAGCTTTATCTGACCAGGAGTCAGATGACTCTGAGGTTTCTGAATGTGAAGACATGCAGCACTTGTCTGCTTATGAGAATTCAGATGCAGAAGAATCCATTCCTTCTTCCTCTCCTCCAGAGAATTTTTTATTTGGTGAAACCTTGCGTACTTTAAGGGAGCATTTCCAATGGGAGTGTCAGGAATAACCTCAGTCCAAAAAGAGACTCTGGGAATTATTAGATTTACCACAGCGCAGACGGTTAGCCATTCCTCCTGTCCTGGATGTTGTGGATGATGTCTTTATGGAATCCAATTTAACCCCTGACACTCTTCCACCTGCTCCCAGGAAGCCTGACAGTTATTAGAGTCCCTGACTCTCACAGATGTCTTTTCAGAAATCTTACTGCTGACCCAGAGGGATTTCCAAGCTTTAGACAGATGGGGTAAAAAAAAGTATATACTTCTACAACTCTTGCCATTAGAGCACTAAATTGTCAGTTCCACATGCTGAAATACCTGCAGCATACTATGGAACTCCTTAAACAAAATATCTACCTTTCCGACTTGTGCAGAAAATAAAGAATTACAGGAGCTTATGCATTCTCCAGGCCAAGTTATTAAACACACCTTGCAATGTGGCTTTGATGCACTAGAATCATCCTGCAGGGCAGCAGGCATAGGTTCTGTACTTAGAAGACATGCTTGGCTTAAGGAACAGACCTTGCCAAAGGCATGCTTGGCTTAAGGAACAGACCTTGCCAGACCATGTCAAGTCAAAGCTATTGGACGCACCATTGAACAAAGGCAATTTGTTTGGCACCAAGGCAGAAGAGGTCTTAAAAAAGATGGAACAAAAAGCTAAGTCTATGCAGACAGACTTCTTACAGGTCTAACCTCCGAGGTTCAGTAGGCATTGTCCCTCCAAAACACTGGTCCTTAATGGCCCCCTCAAGACCAGCTCAGACCAGACCTAGGGGAAGCAGACCCCCTCCCCCCAAGGCAGCAGTCCCAGGGAATGCAGAGATCTAAGTAATGGAGTTCCTCCACTTCAAAAACTGGGAGTGCTAAGCCACCCCTTATGGAAAGAACTCACAATGACTGTACATCTCCACCCCTTACCTCTGCCCACCTGCTTGTGCTGCTAGGAGGAAAAGTCTCCTCCCATGCCAAAAACAGGGCCTCTATTACCAATGACCAATGGGTCCTCAACATAGTGTCCTAGGGATACAGATTTTTTTTTCCACACTGTGCCAACCCCAAAAGGGTTCCCAGGTCTTCTTCCAAACCAGTGGGCAGAGGCACAAAACCAAGTCTATTCCTTGCTCTTCCTCCAGACCAGATAGGCAAAGGTTTCTATTCCAGACTGTTCCTGGTACCCAGAAAAGAGGGTGCCTGGTTCCCAATCCTCAATCTATTTTAAACACCTTCCTGGTGATACCAAAATTCAAAATGTTCACCCTCCAGCAGCTTCTTCCTATGCTATCCAAGGATGCTTGGTTAGCCACCCTAGACCTAAAAGAGGCCTATCTACACATCCCAATCAGGGATTCCTGCAGGAAATATCTGCGTTTCAGGGCAGGATCTTTGCACTTTCAGATGCTCTTTATGTTTCACTGTTGCAGTCATTACATTTGGGTAATCTGCTGGCAGGTTGACCTCAGTCAGCCTGAATAACAAAGTCTTGGGTCCTGCGCCAGTTGCTGTCTCCTCTTCCATGACGTCAGGGGTAGAAAACATGCAGCCGACGCCATTTTAATCAGTCTTTCTTGCTGCACAGTGCCCGAAGCAGAACAGTTCACAAGTGCCCGTTGGCAGACTCCTGAAATTTTCGTTTGAGTTTCAGAACCAAAGTTTTCAAACTAAAGCCAAGTACCCCGTTGGGGAAACTTTTTCTTGCTCCTTACTGATGTCAGTAAAAGTTAATTGCATTACTTGTGGGAAGCAAATACCTCATAACGATTTTCATTTGTACTGTACTCCTTGCCTAGGCCCTGATCACAATGTGCCTTGCTGTTGGTTTTGTGCTAAATTTAACCAACACACTATTAAGCGTTGGTATATTTTTGCTTCAAAATATTTTGGTTCAAGATTTAACTACCCTGAGATGTCGTCGGTTAGCAATCCAACTACTTGAGTTCACAAAAAAACGCAAGGAAAAAGAGACAGACTGTCGAGGTTCAAAACCGACAACGAAGCTTCTCCTAAGCCAGTCGCCGGTACTCATTGAGGTGCTTTCGCAGCCCTGATAACCACTACTTTTGAGTCGCAGGCCTCTACCGAGACCCATTCAGAGTCCGGTATGCCGCGAGATTCTGCAAGTATTTAACCTGCGGATGTCTCTCCCTTGGATGGGTCCGGAGCTGCTGAGCAGGCTTCTGAGGGTGTTTGCAGGCCTCAACATTTTTATGTTAAACCAACGCCATCATCAAAAACAAAGTCAAAATCAACTTCTATGTCTAAAAACCCGACGCATGACCCACATGCTCAGGCCCCTATGCCTAAAAAACCAAATGATCAAAATGGCTGAGGATTTAGTTACCTTGATCAGGGGTTCCCAACCCCCCCACCCCCGCTAAGAGGCCTAGGCAAGGCACTGATTATGAATCTTCAGATCAGGTTTCCATTTCTTGTGATTCCTCTTCTGATCAAGAATTTTCTATTCCACCATATGAGGACTCTGATGCAGAGGAATCCGTCCCATCTGCATCTCCTCCAGAGGATTACTCTTTTGGAGAGACTTTGCATACTTTAAGGGAACATTTTCACTGGGAGAGTCAGGACTTCTCAGAATCAAAAAAGAGACTTAGGGATTTTCTTCTTCCTCCTCAGCATAGGCCTTTGGCTGTACCTCCTGTATTAGACATTGTTGATGTGTTCTCGGAATCAAGCATGGCTCCTGATTCCCTACCTCCGGCTCCTAATAAGCCAGACAGATATTACAGGGTTCCTGACTCCCACAAATTTCTTTTCAAAGATCCTGCTCCTGATCCTGAGACTATCTCTCAGGGTCCCAAGGGTGATAACGCTTCTACAGCCAAAAATCCTACACCTTCTGATAGAGATTCCAGGGAGCTGGATAGATGGGGTAAGAAGGTTTATACGTCTGCAACCTTGGCAGTCAGGGCTTTAAACTGCCAGTTTCATATGCTTAAATATCAACAGCATGTTATGGGCTTACTGAAACAGAAAATGGTGTTGATCTCCGATTGTGTGAAAAATAGAGTTACAGGATTTATTGCATTCAGCAGAACAGGTTGGAAAGCATACTTTGCAATGTGGTTTTGATTCTTTGGAGGCCTCTTGCAGGGCCGCCGTAACTGGATCTGTCATGAGAAGGCATTCCTGGCTCAAGGAGCAAAATCTGCCTGATCATGTTAAAGCTAAATTGTTGGATGCCTCTTAACAGCATGATAGTCTGTTTGGTAATAAGGCAGAAGAGGTTTTAAAGAAAATGGAAGACAAAGCTAAATCTATGCAAACTGTAAAAGATTTCTTGCAAGTGCAGCCACCCAGGTTCAGTAGACACTGGCCTACTAAGAATTGGTCCTTTCCTGTGTCCAACAGAGCCACTCAGGGCAAACCCAGGCACTCCAAAGGCTCCAGATATCAATCACAGGGATCTTACAGGTCAAAGCAATGGGGTGCCTCCACCCCCAAATCTGGAGGTAACAAAGCACAAACCTACAGTAAGCAGTCTCAATGACTTTCCTCTACCATCTCCAAGCACTTATCTTTTGGCAGCCCCCTTGGGGGGAAAACTAGCACTTCATGCTCAAAATTGGCATGAAATTACCCAGGACAAGTGGGTATTAAACATAGTATCCCAGGGGTACAGTTTTCCATTTCCACACTTTGCCAATTCCAAACAGATGGCCAGATCTGCAACCAAACCAGTGGGCAGAGGCCCAGAAACAAATCATGTCCCTCATGGATATGAGGGCTATTCAACTGGTACCATAAAAGGAAAAAGGACAATGATTTTATTCAAGGCTTTTCCTGGTACCCAGAAAAGACAAATGGCGTCCAATTCTGGACTTATCAATTCTGAACACGTTCCTGGACATTCCAAAATTCAAAATGCTGACTTTACAACAGCTGCTGCCTATGCTAGGCAAGAATGCCTGGTTGGTAACTCTAGACTTATGAGGCATACCTGCATATCCCTATAAGGGAATCTTGCAAAAGATACTTCAGCTTCAAAGCAGGCTTTTTGCATTACCAATGCTCTGCACTGCCCTTTGGCTTATCTACTGAACCCAGGGTTTTTACAAAGTGCCTGGCACCAGTAATTCCATTCTGCAGACAAGCATTCAAATTTATCCTTATCTGGACGATTGTCTCATTCAGGCAGAGGACAAGGAGACTCTTCTTCAACATCTGGCAGTTTTGAAAAGGCTTCTAGCATGCCTAGGGTACACCATAAAAGAAAATAAATCACAACTGGTACCCTGTCAAATAATTGCATTCCTGGGTGCAAGTTGAATACAACTGCCCAGATGGCTTACCTCACGCCAGACAAACAAATACAATTGACAACATACTTCAAACAAATGCCAACAAAAACAAAGCTATATGCAAGACAAATTCTGCAGGCTTTGGGATTCATGGCATCCTGCATTCTACAAATTCCATATGCGAGACTGAATGAGGAAACTTCAATGGTACCTAAAAAGCTTATGGAGTCAGCATTGTCACAGCTTGGAAACAATGATTCCTCTCATTCCCTGCCTGCAGCAGGAGTTTCTTTGATGGGCAGAGACATATCACCAAAACAAGGGACTGTCATTTATTCTACCCCCTGCCACCCAAGCCCTAACTACAGACGCATCAGACTATGCTTGGGGGGGGGGGGCACCTGGCAGGGAGATGCATTCAGGGCAAATGGAGCCCAAATCAAATGCATCTACATATCAGCCAGAAAGAAATGCTAGCAGTTCAGAATGCTTTGACAGTCTTCAAGGACTTACTTCATCCAGGACAACTACTGATAGACGGACAACACCACAGTTATGTGGTACATAAACAAGCAGGGGTGTACCCACTCTTACCCCCTTTGCAGACTAGTTATGGCCTTGTGGAACACAGCCTTGACTTACCAAATACATGTTCAAGCTCAATTCCTGCCAGGAAAGCAAAATACTCTTGCAGACGGACCTAAGCAGAAATCATATGTACCCGCACGAATGGAAACTGGATCCACAAATCTTCAGCATGTTAACACAAAAATGGGAAAGCCCAGACATAGTTTTGGGGAGAGGCAAATAGATCTATCAGTTGAACAAATTCTGCACAAGAACTCATCACAAAAAAGCATGGAAAGTGGATGCTCTATCCTTCAGCTGGACAAACCTATCAGCCTATACCTTTCCCCCTTTGCCTCTACTCTCCCAAGTCTTACTAAAAGTCAGACAGGAAAAAACAAAAATGCTTCTAATTGCTCCGGACTGGCCTCGCCAATACTGGTACCCACTTCTAAGGAATATGTCACACCTTCCTCCGTGGTACTTGCCTCAAACACCTCACCTATTGTGTCAGAACTATTAAATTCTGCACACTCCGCTCCAAACTTTGAATCTTGCAGCGTGGCTAATCAACCAATTTTACCAACCACAGCTCTCAGTAAACCTGTGATCTATGTAATTTTGGAAGCCAGAAGGCCTAGTACTAGAAAATCTTATGCTGATAAATGGAAAAGATTCTGTGCTTGGAGCCAAGCACAAGGAATTGTTGCAGCAAAGCCCAATATTCCTCAGATTTTACAATACTTAACTGAGATGCTTGACAAGGGCCTATCTTTTTCTTCAATAAAAATCCATGCCTCTGTCATCTTGGCTCATTACAACACAGAGCCTCCCCTCTTTTCTCATCCGCTGCTAAAACAGTACCTCAGAGGGGCCAAAAATTTAAGGCCTCCCAGGAGAGCGCCAACTTCTGCATGGGACCTTAATTTTGTGCTGGAAAAACTCACTCTACCTCCTTTTGAACCAGCAGCTACTGTGGATATAAAATTTCCTTCTTGGAAGACAGCTTTTCTTTTGGCAGTCACTTCAGCTACAAGGGTTTCAGAATTACAGGCTCTCATGGCAGTGGAGCCTTTCATTATTTTTTACCCGGACAGGGTGGCCCTCAGGACCAATCCTTCTTTTATGTGTAAGGTGGTATCCAGTGTGGCTCTTAACTAGACCATTCACCTGCTAACTTTCTTCCCAAATCCGCAGAACAAGGGGGGAGCAGATTCTGCATTCATTGGATGTACACAGACAACTAAGATTCTACTTAAACAGGACAAAATCTGTAAGAAAGTCTGAGCAGCTACTGGTGGCATTTGCTGTAGGATCAGAGGGGAAGGCTATATCAAAGCAGACTATTTCTAAATGGATAAGCCATTGCATTCGTTTCTGCTACTTGCACCATAGTAAACCTGTGCCCAAGGGGAATCCGATCCCATTCCACCAGGGCTGCCTCTACTTCAGCAGCTTTTCTCAGAGGAGTGCCTACCAGAGACATTCTAGAAGCTGCTACTTGGAGCTCAATGCTCTGTGAACGTATGAACTATCATTTACCTCTCTTTTCTAAATCCAGGGCAGGATTTGCCACTGCAGTCCTGCAGGGCCTTATAGCTGCTCCTAATTCTGTTTAGCTCCATCCTCCCAACCATAGCTTTGGGATTCTACCCAAATGTAATGACTATGACAGTGAAACATGAAGAGCATAGTACAGTTGTGTACACTTGCCATAAATGTAGATCATCGAGTGTATTCACTGTTGCAGTTCAGATTACCCACCCACCAGCCCCCTTTCTATATTTTTTCTTTCCTTCACTATACTCAAAAGCCTTTGTGGTGTATTTGCTTTTAGTTGAAGGTAAATGTTATGTTTCTAAAGTGCATTTATATATTTACAGTTTTATATATATATTTTTGCTCCTCATTTGGGGGGCACCTGACATCTGGGTCTAGAAAAGTGATTAAAATGGCGTCGGCTGAATGTTTTACACCCCTGACGACCTGACCTCATGGAAGAGGAGACCGCAACCGACGCAGGACCCAAGACTTTATTCAGGCCGACTGAGGAAAACCTGCCAGCAGATTACCGAAATGTAATGACTGCAACAGTGAATACACTCGAACATCTACATTTATGGTAAGTGTACACAACTGTATTTTCTCTGCACTTCCCTTTGGCTTATCCACTGCTCCCAGAGTTTTCACAAAATGCCTGGCTCCAGTCATTGCTTTTTGCAGACAAAGGAATAATCAAATTTATCCCTACTTAAACAACTGCCCTATTTTGGCAGACAGGAAAAGCTTTTACAACACCTGACCTTTGTAAAGATCTACTGACCTCCCTGGGTATACTGTAAATGAAAAGAAATCCAAACTAGTACCCACTGAAAAATTGTATTCCTGGGAGCAAGCCTGGACACAGCATCCCAGATGGCATTCCTTACTCCAGAAAAGCAAGCCCGTCTGACAGGCTACTTCTCACAACTAGCCAGCAGAACCCAGTTATCCACGAGGAATATTCTGCAAGCTCTAGGGTTCATGGCATCCTGCATTGTATTTATTCCATATGCCAGACTGCATATGAGGAAACTTCAGCGGTACCTAAAAAGCCGTTGGTGTCAACACTGTCAGGACCTGGAAACTATTATACATATGATACTTTGTCTAAGGAAAGACTTGCTTTGTTGGGCAGCAGCATGCAACCGCAACAAGGGTCTTCCTTTCTCACAACCCCATGCCGCCCAGACCCTAACCACAGACGCATCAGATTATGCCTGCAGTGCACATGTGGACGTCAGGTGGATTTAGGACCATTGGAGCCCAAACCAAATATATCTGCTCATCAACCTAAGAGAGATGCTAGATGTTAAGCACGCTCTTGCAGCTTTCAGACCCCTACTGTCCCCAGGGCCTCTAGTGATGAAAACCGACAACACCACAGTTACGTGGTACATCAACAAGCAGGGAGGAACTCACTCTTATCCCCTCTGCAGGCTCGGCATGACCCTTTGGCACATGGCTTCAGCCATGCAAATTCATCTGCAAGCACAATTCCTGCCAGGCTCCCAAAACTCTGTCAGACAACCTAAGCAGAAACCTCCTAGACCCACATGAGTGGCAGCTAGACCACAGCACCTTCAACCTTGTAACCAAGAAATGAGGCAGCCCGAAGGTGGACCTCTTTGCCTCCCACAACAATCACCAGCTCAGCAAATTCTGCACCAGGGAACCTCATAGCAAGGCCTGGAAAAGTGAATGCCCTGTCCTTCCAATGGGTAAACCTCTTGATCTCTGCATTTTCTGTTCTACCTCTACTTTCAAGGGTGCTACTCAAAATAAGGAAGGAAAAACCAAGATGAATCTTGATTGCCCCAGACTGGCCACGCCAGCACTGGTACCCACTGCTGCGCAGTCTTATCACCCCTGCCACAATGGCACCTACCTCAGATCCCAACTCTCTTGACCCAGTAGAATGGAGAATTCATGCATCCACAATTGCAGACCCTGAGGTTGGCAGCCTGGCTTATTCCCTAACCTCTCTTCCAGTTGCAAGCTTAAGAAAGCAAGTCTTATTTTATACGTGAGGCCATTCACCCCAGCACTAGAAAATCCTATGCTGACAAGTGAGAAAGGTATTGCACCTGGATCCAGGCTAAAGAAGCTGAAACAGCACAGCCCTCCCTACCTCTCATCCTGGATTACCTAGCAGATCTGCTACACAGTGGCCTATCTTTCTCTACTATTAAAATTCATGCCTCTGCCATCTCCTCTCATTACAGCACAGACCCACCTCTCTTTTCTCACCCTCTCATCAAACAGTTCCTAAGAGGGGCTAACAATTTAAGGCCACCCAGAAGAGCTCCTACCCCAGCTTGGGACCATAACTTTGTGTTGGAAAAACTCACACTACCCCCCCCCCCCCCCTTGAACCTGCAGCTTTAGCAGAGTTAAAATTCCTCTCTTGGAAAACAACCTTGCTTCTGGCCATCACTTCAGCTAGTAGAGTTTCAGAGCTACAAGCATTCATGGCAGTGGAGCCCTTCATCATTTTTCATGCTGACAGGGTGTCCCTTAGGACTAACCCAACTTTCATGCCTAAAGTGGTGTCCAGTGTGACTCTCAGTCAATCAATTCATTTGCCCACTTTTTTCCCTAACCCGCAAAACAAGGGGGAAAGGATTCTGCATGCTCTAGATATGCACAGACCGCTCAGATTCTACCTTGATAGGACTAAATCTTTTAGAAAAACTGACCAATTGCTAGTCAGCTTTGCAGCAGGGGCAGAGGGCAAGGCCATATCCAAACAATCTCCAAATGGATAGCACACTGCTTCCATTTCTGCTACAAATACCACAGGGACCCCCCCCCCCCAAAGGGGGTCAGGACACACTCCACCAGGGCAACCTCCACCTCTGCAGCTTTTCTCAGAGGGGTCCCTACCAGGGACATCTTGGAAGCTGCAACTTGGAGATGTTCATCATGTTACACGGCTGTAGTCATTACACTTGGGTTATCCTGCCATCATGTGGTCCCGCAGTCGGCCAGAGTTCCAAAGTCTTGGTCCTGCGTCGGTTGTTGTCACTTCTTCCCTGACGTCAGAGCGCCAGGGGTATATAAAATGCATCAGACGCCATTTTTTTTCAGTCTTTCCTGCCGCACGGTGCCCGAAGCAGAAGCAGTTCGCAAGTGCCGGTCGGCTGACTCCTGGGATTTTCAAAGTCGAATTTCAGATCCGAAGTCTTTAATAAAGCTAGGTACCCCATTGGGGAAACTTTTTTCTTGCCTTAGACCGATGTCAGAAAAAGTTAATTGTATTTCTTGTGGGAAGCAAATACCTCATAAGGACTTCCACTCTTACTGTATTCCATGCCTAGGCCCTGATCACAACGTCACTAGTTGTCGGTTTTATGCTACATTTAACAAACTCACTATAAAACGACGTTTTGATTTTGCTTTGCGCTACTTTGGCCGAAGGTTCAATTATACTATGCCGTCGGATCAACCAACTTCCACAATTTCAAAAAAACGTAAAGACAAGGATAAAGACAGGCATCCGAGGTCCAAAACTGACGACGAAACCTCTTCTTGGCCAGTCGCCGGTTCTTAGTGAGGCGCTTTCGCAGCCCCTCACACCCGCTACCTCAGAGCCACAGGCCGCCTCCGACTCCCACGTGGAGACAACTAGGCCTCTGGAAAGTCAAGGTATTAGGCCTACGGAAACTAATCCCTCAGATGGGTCCAGAGCCGCTGAGCAGGCATTGGCTTCTGAGGGTGTTTTCAGACCTTCACAACTTACCATTAAAGCAACAGCCAAGACAAAAGTACCATTAAAGACAAAGAAACAAGTACAGCATTCTCCTGGACAGTCCTTCATGCCCAAGAAACAGATGCTTAAAATGGCCGAAGACCTCATTACTCTAATCAAGGGTTCCCATCCCCCTCCTGAGAAAAGGCCTAGGCAGGATACAGACTATGATTCCTCTGATCAGGTTTCCATTTCCTCTGATTCCTCTTCAGACCAGGGATACTCTCTACCCCCCTATGAGCACTCTGATGCTGAAGAATCTATCCCTTCAGCTTCTCCTCCTGAGGATTATTCTTTTGGGAAAACTTTACATACCATGAGGGAGCATTTCGATTGGGAAAGTCAGGATTATTCAGAATCCAAGAAAAGGCTCAGGGATTTCCTTTTATTGCCTCAGCACAGGCCCTTGGCTATTCCACCTGTGCTAGATGTTGTGGATGATGTGTTCTCTGAATCCAGCCTATCTCCTGATTCTTTTCCCCCTGCACCACCCAAACCAGACAGGTATTATAGTGTCCCTGACTCTCACAAGTTTCTTTATAAAAACCCTTCGGCTGATCCAGAAACTATTTCCCAGGGTCCAAAAGGGGTTAAGGCTTCCATTGCTAAAAATCCAGTACCCTCTGACAGAGATTCCAGAGCTTTGGATAGATGGGGGAAGAAAGTTTACACTTCTGCAACTTTAGCAGTAAAGGCTTTAAATTGTCAGTTTCACATGCTTAAGTACCAACAATATTTAATGGCTCAGTTAAAACAGAAAATGCTTGCAAGTTCAGAAGCTCCTAACTGTAAAGAAATGTAGGATTTATTGCATGCAGTTGAACAGGTGGGAAAACGTACTCTGCAGTGTGGTTTTGATTCTTTAGAGGCCTCTTGTAGAGCCGCAGTTACAGGTTCTGTGAATTGAAGACATGCTTGGTTAAAAGAACAGTTTACCTGATCGTGTTAAGGAAAAATTATTGGATGCTCCTTTACAGCATGATACCTTGTTTGGTGTTAAGGCAGAAGAGGTGTTAAAGAAAATGGAAGATAAAGCTAAATCTATGCAACCAGTCAAGGATTTCTTACAGGTACAGCCACCTCGATTTAGCAGAAATTAGCCAACAAAGAATTGGTCCTTTCCAGTGTCAGACAGGCCACAGAGAGGCAGATACAGACACCCAAGAGGAAGATCTCAAACCCAAGACTCTTAACAGATGACAGTGGGGCACCTCAACCCCAAAAGGAGGTGAGGACAAGTCTCAACCTTACAGGAAACAGTCCCAATGACTTGTACGCCAAGCACTTCCCTTTTGACAGCCCCCTTAGAGGGAAAACTAGCACTTTTTTTTCTCAAAACTGGCAAACAATCACCCAAGACAAGGTTACATGTTCCACTTTCATACTTTACCAAGGCAAAAAGGAATGCCAGACCTGCCACAAAATCAATGGGCAGAGGCACAAAAACAAATTTCAGCCCTCATGGAGATGAGAGCTATTCAAAAGGTACCACAACAGGAACAAGGACAAGGATTTTACTCAAGACTCTTCCTGGTCCACAGAAAGGACAAGGCCTGAAGGCCCATACTAGACCTTTCAATTCTAAATACTTAGCTGGATATTCCAAAATTCAAAATGTTGACATTACAGCAGCTTCTACCCATGCTGGGCAAGAAGGCTTGGCTGGTTACTCTGGACCTCAGAGGCATACCTGCATGTCCCTATCAGACGAAATTGCAGAAGATACCTCAGGTTCAAAGCTGGTACAATGCACTACCAATTCTCTGCACTGCCCTCTGGCTTATCTACTGCGCCCAAGGTCTTTACAAAGTGCCTGGCACCAGTAATTGCATTTTGCAGACAAAAAGGAATTCAAATATATCCATACCTGGACGACTGCCTCATTCAAGCAGAGACAAAGGACATTCTTTTACAGCATCTGGCGTTTGTAAAAAAAAAAGTTGCTAATTTCTCTAGGGTACACAGTAAACGAAAAGAAGTCAAAACTAGTGCCCTCACAACAGATTATATTACTGGATGCCATCTTAAATACAGCGGCCCAGATTGCTTATCTTAGCCAGACAAACAAATTCAACTAACTCAATATTTTCAGTTACTGGCAAAAAAGTCCCATCTCCCTGCAAGAAAAATTCTGTAGGCCCTGGGATTCATGGCATCCTGATTACTACTAATGCCATATGCCAGACTGCATATGAGGAAATTACAGTGGTACCTAAAAAGTGTTTGGACTCAACACTCTCACAGTTTGGAAGCAGTAATACCAATGATTTCCTGCCTACACCAGGAGTTTTTATGGTGGGTACAGGCACGTCACCTAAACAAGGGTCAGCCTTTTACCCTACCCACAGCCAGGCGGACTCTAACAACAGATCCTTCGGATTACGCCTGGGGAGCACACATGGCAGGAAAATGCATTCAGGGCAAGTGGACCACAGACCAGATGCATCTTCACATCAATCAAAAAGAGATGTTGGCTGTTCAAAATGCCCTAACAGCTTTCAAGGACCATCTGCATCCAGGACAATTATTATTAAAGACAGACAACACCACAGTAATGTGGTACATAAACAAGCAAGGGGGCACTCATTCATATCCCCTATGCAGACAAGCCATGACCTTGTGGAACACAGCTCTAACATATCAAGTTCATCTGCAAGCACAATTCCTGCCAGGAAAGAAAAATACTCTGGCAGATGATCTAAGCAGAAATATCATGGACCCTCACAAATGGAAATTGAATCCGCAAATCTTCAGCATGATAACGCAGAACTGGGGATGCCCAGACATAGATCTTTTTGCCTCCCCACTGAATTGCCAACTACAAAAATTCTACACAAGGAATCATCACACACAAGCATGGAAAGTGGATGCTCTCTCGTTCGGCTGGAAAAGCCTAAAAGTTTATGCCTTCCCACCACTGCCTCTCCTTTCAAAGGTAGTCCTAAAAGCCAGACAGGAAAAGCCACAGATGATCCTGATTGGGTGCCAGTCTGGGGCAATCTTAAAAAACTTAGCCCAAGGCCCACCATGGATTTTGCCTCTAATTCCACACCTTCTGACTCAACAAAACAAACAGATCCTGCACGGTCAGCTCAAAACACTAAACCTGGCTGCTTGGCAGATTCATTAGTCAAATAGGCAACACCTCTCTCTAAAGCTGTTATGGATGTCATTTTGGAGGCCAGGAGGCCTAGCACCAGGAATGCTTACTCAGAAAAATGGAAGAGATTCTGTGCCTGGAACCAGGCTCAAGGCCTTGACCCTCTTGTGCCAAACATTCCTCAGATTTTACAATACTTAACTGAGATGCTGGACAAAGGCCTGTCCTTCTCATCAATTAAGATGCACACCTCTGCCATTTCAGCACATTACAACATGGATCCTCCTTTATTGTCTCATCCCTTGCTAAAGCAGTGCCTCAGAGGGGCTAAAAACATAAGACTCCCCCGGAGAGCACCAACACCAACTTGGGACCTCAATTTCGTTTTCCCTGCCACCTTTTGAGCCAGCCAATACAGCCGATCTAACATTTTTATCAAGGAAAACCGCTCTGCTCCTGGCAGTAACTTCAGCACGAAGAGTCTCAGAGCTACAGGCTTTAATGGCAGTGGAACCTTTTATAATTTTTCATCAGGACAGAGTTTCTTTAAGGACAAACCCTACCTTTATGCCAAAGGTGGTATCTAGTGTGGCTCTTAACCAAACCATCCATTTGCCAACTTTTTATCCAAACCCCCAGAATAAAGAGGAGAAACTTCTGCACTCTTTGGACATACACAGGCAGCTACGCTTCTACTTGGACAAAACAAAAGCTTTCAGGAAAACTGAGTAAATATTTGTAGCATATGCTGCAGGATCATAGAGCAAGGCTATCTCAAAGCAGGCTATATCCAAATGGATAGGGCACTGCATTTGTTACTGCTACACACAGCATAGAAAATCAGTACCTAATAACATTAGGCCACGTTCCACCAGGGCAACAGCCACTTCAACAGCCTTTCTCAGAGGAGTACCTACCAAGGAAATTTTGGAGGCTGCAACTTGGAGTTCAGTGCACACCTTTACCAAGCATTACCACTTGCCTCTTTAAATCCAGAGCAGGATTTGCCACTGCAGTTCTGCAGGGCCTCATACCCATCCTAACTCTTTATAGACCAGCCACCCAACCTTAGCTTTGGGATTATACCTAAGTGTAGTGACTGCAGCAGTGTAACATGATGAACATAGTACAGTTTTGTACCTACCATAATTGTAGATGTTAGAGTGTTCACACAGCTGCAGTCCAGGTTACCCTCCCTCCATCCCCTCTGAACTAGCTGGACTTTTTTACACCTTTCTATCCTATACAACCTTTGTGGTGTATTTGCTTGTGGCTGAAGTTATTACTTTTATTTTTTATCTACATTTTTTATAAGCAATATGTATTGCCTACCTACTTGGGGGCACCTGACATCTGGGGCAAGAAAAACTGAAGAAAATGGCGTCGGATGCATCTTATATACCCCTGGCGCTCTGACATCAGGGAAGAAGCGACAGCAACCGACGCTGGACCAAGACTTTGGAACTCTGGCCGACTGCGGGGGCTGCCTGTCAGCAGGATAACCCAAGTGTAATGACTGCAGCAGTGTGAATACACGAACATCTACATTTATGGTAGGTACAAAACTGTACTTTCTGCTCATACCTTCACCAAACATTACCATCTGCCTGTCTTCTCCAAATCCAGGGCAGGCTTTGCAACTGCAGTCTTGCAGGGCATCCTAGCCAACGCCCAGTCTTCTTGACTGCCTCCAACCTTTTCTTCAGCTTTGGGAATCGCCCCAAATGTGATGACTGCAGCAGTGAAACATGAGCATACTACAGTTGTGTACACTTATCATAAATGTAGATCTTAGTGTATTCACTGTTGCAATCCTGGTTTTCCATCCTCCATCCCCCTTGTCTCTCTCTCTCTCTCCCTCTCACCCTTCCTCACTCCTTACAGGGATTTTTGGTATTTACTTTCTACTGGTGGTGTTTTTCCACCATAACCTAGCTCCCTATTTGGGGGCTCCTGACATTTGGCTAAAAATGAAAATACCAAGCAGCAGCAACCAGATAAAAAATGGCACGGACTGTTTATTCAAGGTATTCAAAGTAAGCGCTTTCGGCTGCAATAATATACAGCCTTCCTCAGACAAAGTACAAAGCCACAGCATTACACTGGGCTTAAATAATAGTTCAATCCACTTCAGCTGACCTAAACAATTAGCAAATTAACAACTTAACAAGTTCATAAAGCTTATACATAATTAGTATGACCCCTACACATTTTCATATATAAATATATAACTATATAAAAACACAAGTATGAATATCAGATAAAATAAAATGAGACAAAATAATTTCAGTTTAATATATGATAATAAAAACCACTCAATATGTATATAAATATATATATGTATATATATATATATATATATATATATATATATATATATATATATATAGATTTAAATGTAAATATAAATATAAAAAACCACCAACCATATTATTTAATAACCTTACTAAGAAGGCATCATTGCCTACTAATTTATCTACGTAAGGCTTTTAATTTTAAGGTACACTTAATAGAGGCAACATCATTTAGCCCTGGTGGTAGGTGTGCAGATGTTCTAACTTGCCAAAACAACTCCTGCTCTTCTAAATGGAGCTGCCAGGGCCCACCTCTATTGTCAGTATTCACCTGATGAATAACAGAAAATAGGAAACTATGTTCTGGATATTCAAGAATATGCCTAGCTAATGCGTTTGTCAAATTGTTCCTTCCTATGGCATATAAATGTTCATAAATTCGCTTTCTCAGTTTCCTCTCTGTTTTGCCAGTGTAAAAGGAAGGACATTTTTCACAAACAGCAACATAAACCACCCCACTTGACTCGCAGTTAGTTTCCTTGAATGGAAATATTAAATTTATGAATATTGATTTTACTACAAGCTACAGCATATTTACACTGGCTACACATTCCACATTTTCACATACCAAATATTTTTTGTTTACTAGAATTCCTACTTTTTTCCACAATTGCTTTTAAGTTGGAACCCCTTCTATATGCAAACATTGGACATTGGACGCGTGCCCAATGTTTTAGCTAATGCTCTGTCTTCCAAAATAATATTCCAATTTTTAGTCAATATATCCCTAATAGCCTGGAAATCAATGCTATACGTGAACAAAAAGTAATATTGTTTGATACCAAATCATTATTATTATTATTTGTGCCCAACTTTGTCAACCTATCCAATAATGCACCTCCCAGCAATGGCTTAAAATGACCATTTTGTCTTTTGGTCTGCACTTCCTCTTGTAACTGTTTTATTAAATTATATGGGTAGCCTCTACACAGGAACATTTTGCCTACATTATCACATTCTCTAAGAAAGTCAGCCTCCTCTGATATCATCCTGGCAGCCCTAACAAGCTGTCCTTTAACCACACTTCTTTTTTGATGGAAAGGGTGACAACTTGAAAAGTGAAGGTAACTATTCGAGTGAGTTGGTTTTCTATGGATAAAAGATTTAAACTTGTTGTTAACTCTATCCTTAGATATAGTTACATCTAAAAAGTGCATTTCTTCCATACTCAGAGTATGTAAACTCCAAAAAGTCAGTCATAATTGAAATGCTGTCTATGAAGTCAGAAATTAAATCTGGGGAACCATTCCAAATGAAACGCATATCACCTTGGTATCTTGTATACCAAGTGACATGTTGTTGATATAATTCATTATTAAACAAAAATTCATGTTCCCAGAATGCCATTACACTATTAGCAAAGCTAGACCCGCATGGTGAACCCATGGCATTTCCAGTATTTTGTAAATAAAGTTGATTCTTAAACACTAAAAAGTTATTGGATAAAACGATTTCCAGGAGGGTCTCCACAACATACATCTGCACAGAAGAAGCATTTTTAGTAAGCATAAAATTCCTGGTCCAGTCTATACCAAGTTGGTGTGGAATTACAGTGTATAGATCTTTTACATCTAATACCAGAAACACATACTCTGAATTATATCCAATTTTACTAAGATTTTCCAAGTAGTCCCAGGAATCTTTACATATCTGGGGTTCCCCTTGTAACATCGGCTTAAGTATCCCATCCACAAACTTCTCACAAGCATAAGTAATAGATCCTCTCCCGTCAACTGTTGGCCGAAATGGGGGATCTACTAAATTTTTATGGATTTTCAGTGTGCCAAATATGATGGGAATTTTTGGAGCTGGCATGGATAGAAAGTGAAAGGTGTTACAATCAATACTTCCTTCCAGAAATAAATCATCCAAGATACCCCTAATTTTCCTATAGGCTCCATTTATCTCATTAAGACTGGAAATCGAATATATGTCAGACTGCAAATGGTTTAACATCTTTTTATCATATAAATATTCATCCATGAACACCAGCCCCCCCTCCCTTGTCTGGTTTCATGACTCTAACCTTACAGTCATATAACAAAGCAATAAATTCCAGTTCATTCCTAGAGATGTTTCTTGTTTTTTTTGTTACTTACAGCAAAAAAATTATTAAGCTTAGATCTTAAATCTATTTCACAGACTTTTTCAAATATATTCAAAATGCAATTCAATGGCAGATTAAACTCACTTGATACTCACAAAGTGTTACAAAGGGCAGGTGTATTACCTAAAGAAACTGCTAAATTCAGTTTCCTAACAAATAATTTTAGGTCTATGATAGTTTTAACCAAATCACCCCTTCTGTCAGGAACAAAAGACAGCCCTTTCGAAAAAAATTCAACAACTGGTTGGTCAACAGTCAAAACCGTGTAGTTGTAAATTTTAAAATCACAGTTTTGGCTTGTGAGAACTGTAGGTCCCATTATTGGAGAGAGCATCATCTCCTCCGTTGATTCCGTCTCTTCCTCTTCTGTGATTGACCCCTGTAGTTGGACCTGGTATTGTTGTTCATATGTCTGTTGTTGTCCCTGAGAAAATCCTGATTATTGTCATTTTGTTCATGTATATAATTCAGATTTTGGTTATTGGTATTAATGTTACCACTGTTAGTATTGGAATTATTGTTGGTTTGGTTGCGAATACGTTTGCTCCTACGAATTACAGCTTGCTCTTGATTTTCGATGTTATCAGTAGGGGTAGCTACCTGATTTTCAGCCCCTCTATTAAATGAATTATTCCCTATTGATGGTGGGAGGGGGAGGGGGATAGGCTTTATTTTTATAGTCGTAGAGGTCTCTGTCCATTTTACGTTTTTTATTACCAGCCATTTTACTCATAGATGCCTCTATACTAGAAAAAATCCTTAAATAATTATATTTATAACGTGGAAAGTCGCTATCTTGCGTTAATCCAGTCTCCAGTACTTCAAGTTCATCTAGGAGTACTGTGATTTCACAGTTGTAAAAATTGATTAAAGATGACAAAAAGTCAAAGCCCTGTGTATCAAAAAGGGCTAACAACTCTTTATGAAAAATTGAATTGTTAACTAACCCTGCAGGATAGCGCCATTGGCGTAGTCCCTTAGGAACCACTTTTTTAGATAAACATTCTTGCAGATAGGCGACTTCAAGTTGCAATTTCTTGCATCTAAACAGTTTTTGATCAAACATATTAAGTTTATCCACAAAGTTGTACACCACTCTTTCTTGGTCTACCATATTTCCATTATGATTAACTGAGACTCCAAAAAAGTCTTTCTTACTCAGAAAAGATGCCATAGAAGGTATGGTGGTTATATTATTGCCATCGTTTAAAATCATTGGCGACTGATGTCCTCGTTCTTGTGTGGCTTCCCTACTAGTCCTACGAACGCTAGCATCAGTGTTGAGATGTTCAGATGCTCTATTACAGGGCTGAAGTGGCAACGGATTTCCCTGACGTGTTACAGGAAGTGCAGCTACAACAGAATCCCCCCTAGCATCAACGGGGGCTCCAGAAGTGATCCTGGAGGCATTAGCCTCCAGTTTTTGTGATAAATCCTCCACTCTCATTAGTAAAAGATTGATCAGGATAGTTAAGTTACCCAACTCTTTCCCTTTGTCAGCTTTACTAATAGCGTTAGTTTTATTAGACGAACTAGTGTCTCGCTCTTCGTCCTGCGAGAAAAGCAATTGTGTAGCAGTCCTATTATGCCCATTCTCCATACAAGGCGTAGCGTTACTGCTAGGCATATCGAAATGTAACCAACAAACAAAAAAAAACAACTAAACTAAAAATGAAAATGCCAAGCAGCAGCAACCAGATAAAAAACGGCACGGACTGTTTATTCAAGGTATTCAAAGTAAGCGCTTTCGGCTGCAATAATATGCAGCCTTCCTCAGACAAAGTACAAAGCCACAGCATTACACTGGGCTTAAATAATAATTCAGTCCACTTCAGCTGACCTAAACAATTAGCAAATTAACAACTTAACAAGTTCATAAAGCTTATACATAATTAGTATGACCCCTACACATTTTCATATATAAATATATAACTATATAAAAACATAAGTATGAATATCAGATAAAATACAATGAGACAAAATGATTTAAATTTAATATGTGATAATAAAAACCACTCAATATGTGTGTGTGTATATATATATATATATATATATATATATATATATATATATATATATATATATTTAAATGTAAATATAAATATAAAAAAAAAAACAACCAAATTATTTAATAACCTTACTAAGAAGGCATCAGCATACTACAGATGTCTTTCAAGGATGCATCTGCAGTCATAACATATGGGTTGTCCTGCCTCAGGCAGCCCTTCGGTCGGCCGGATTCCAAAGTCTGGGTCTGGCCTCGGCTGATGTCGCACTTCACCCGACGTCATAGCTCCTGGGGTATAAAGGCATCAGCCGACGCCATTTTCCTCAGTCTTTCTTGCCGCGCGGTGCCCGAAGCAGAAGCTGTTCGCAAGTGCCGGTCAGTCAGATCCAGAGATTTCAGCTACCGAAGTTTCTGCCAGGGCTTTAAACTGTCAATTTCACATGATACAGTACCAGGAATTTTTGTTAGATCAGCTGAATAAAAAGCTGTCCTCTCCTGAACCTTTAGACCGTAAGTCCCTTCAGGATTTCGTACACAACTCTCAGCAGGTCAGTAATCATTTCTTAAAATGTGGCTATGATGCACTGGAGGCTTCATTTAGATCAGCTATGACTGGAGCAGTGATTCGAAGGCATGCCTGGCTAAAAGAACAATCCTTGCCAGACCATGTTAAGTCTAAACTCCTAGATGCCCCTATGGAGAAACAAAGTTTATTTGGCTCCCCTGCACAGGAGGTTCTAAAGAAAGTGGAAGAAAAAGCAAAATCTGTCCAAACAGTCAAGGATTTTCTGCAGGTCCAACCTCCGAGGTTCAGCAGAAATTGGCCTTCAAAGAATTGGTCCTTTCCAGACACCTCCAGAGCACAGAGAGGCAGAAATAGACGCCCAAGAGGCAGAGGTCAATCAAGGGGTGCCTACAGGGGTCGTCAGTGGCAACCTGCCAACCAGAGAAGTGCCGCCACAGCTGCGACTGCAACCACTTCCACAGGACAGACACAATGACTTGGCTCTGATTCCGCCTACCAGGGAACAACTGGAAGCACCCTTGGGTGGAAAGCTAGCTTTATTTTCAAAAAACTGGCATTGCATTACAGGAGACAAATGGACTTTGCAAGCAATAGACAAAGGCTACAGGTTTCACTTCCACACACTACCAAAAAAGAGAGGAATGCCAAACCTTCCACCAAGCCAGAAATCAGAGGCTCTAAAACAAATCATCAGCTTACTAAGGATGAGAGCAATAGAAAAGGTACCATCTATGGAACAAGGCCAAGGATTTTACTCCAGACTATTCCTTGTACCAAGAAAAGAAAATCAATGGAGGCCTATTCTCGACTTGTCCGCACTGAACACATATCTCATTGTTCCAAAATTCAGGATGCTGACCCTACAGCAACTTCTTCCCATGTTGGGCAAGGAGTCTTGGCTGGTGACTCTAGATCTCAAGGAGGCATACCTGCACGTCCCTATACGACCAGATTGCAGAAGACACCTCAGATTTCTTGCAGGATCAGAGCATTATCAATTCTCAGCATTGCCCTTTGGCTTATCTACTGCGCCCAGAGTATTCACGAAATGCCTGGCATCAGTAATTGCACATTGCAGGCTTCAGGGAATTCAAATCTACCCATACCTGGACGACTGCCTAATACAAGCGGACAACAAGACAAAAATAATAACGGATTTGGCCTATGTCATACAACTGCTGCAAGCCTTGGGATACACAGTCAACATACAAAAGTCAAGACTAGTGCCATCCCAAAGGATAACATTTTTGGGTGCAGAACTGGACACAATAACTCAGATGGCTTTTCTCACAGAAGAAAAACAAAAGCAACTATCAGTCTACTTCATGGCATTAACAAGACAAACTCAGCTTACTGCAAGGAAAGTCCTGCAGGCCCTGGGTTACATGGCATCCTGCATAATCTTGATCCCACATGCCAGGCTGCATATGAGAAAATTACAATGGTACCTAAGGAATGTATGGTCTCAACACAGACACAGTCTAGAAGCCCTGATACCAATCATTCCATGTCTGAAAAAAGAATTCCTGTGGTGGGCTCAGGCCTGCCAGATCAACAGAGGATTGCCTTTCCATAAACCACATCCAAGGCAGACCATCACCACGGACGCCTCAGACCTAGGCTGGGGGGCACACATGGAAGACAAGTGTATCCAAGGCCTATGGTCCCAAGACCAGCTGAATCTACACATAAATCTAAAGGAGATGCTGGCAGTGAAACATGCAATCGAGGCATTCAAATCATTCCTCCAGCAAGGACACCTGCTGATAAGGACGGACAATACCACAGTCATGTGGTACATCAACAAACGGGGAGGCACACATTCATACCCTCTATGCCAGATGGCAATGGACCTGTGGAACTTAGGCCTGAATCTCAACATCCAACTGCAGGCCAGATTCGTACCAGGAAAAGAGAATTCACTAGCAGCTTAAGCAGAACTACCACGGATGCTCAAGAATGGATGCTGCATCCAGACATCTTCAAAACCATAACAAAGAAATGGGGAATGCCAGAGATAGACCTGTTCGCCTCACCACTCAACTACCAACTGAAGAAATTCTGCTCAAGAGTATACCACCCACAAGCCTGGAGGGTGGACTCCCTTTCTTTCAGCTGGAAGGCCCTGACAGTATATGCCTTTCCACCTCTCCCATTGATGTACAAAGTTCTACTGAAGATCAGAGAGGAACAGCCAATGGTAATTCCGATAGCTCCAGACTGGCCAAGGCAGCATCGGTACCCGCTACTGAGAAGCATGTCTCGGGCGAACTCATGGCCTCTACCTCTATGTCCTTTACTTCTAACGCAGAACAACTACAAGACCCTGCATCCAAACTTAAAAACGCTGCAGCTAACTACTTGGAAAATTGCATAAAACAAAACCAACCTGTTTTATCTCAGAGGGTTAAGGACATTATCCTGGAGGCTCGCAGACCCTCCACAAGGAAAACATATTCAGCCAAATGGAAGAGATTCCTCATTTGGAGTGGAGCAAAGGGAACAAATGTCACACTGGCTAACCTAGCACACATCCTAGAATACTTAGCAGAACTGTTCCACAATGGCTTGTCCTATTTTTCCATTAAGATTCATGCATCAGCAATTTCAGCAGAGTACAACATGGATCCTCCTGTCTTCTCTCATCCTCTCCTCAGACAATTTTTGAGGGATCAAAAATGTAAAACCTCCAAGGAAACCACCTCTGCCTGCATGGGATCTCAATTTTGTGCTAGAAAAATTAACACTTCCCCCTTTTGAACCAGCAGCAACAGCAGACTTACAGTTCTTATCTTGGAAAACTGCCTTCCTGCTAGCAATAACTTCAGCAAGAAGGGTATCCGAGTTACAGGCATTAATGGCAGTGCAGCCTTTCCTTATCTTTCACCAGGATAGAGTGTCTCTGAGAACCAATCCTACTTTTATGCCAAAGGTGGTATCCAGGGTATCCTTGAACCAAGCTATTCATTTACCTACATTCTTCCCTAACCCACAGAACAGGGGGGAAAAACTACTACACACCTTGGATGTACACAGACAACTGCGCTACTATCTGGACAGAACTAAGGCCAGCAGAAAAACTGACCAGCTTCTGGTAGCATATGCAACAGGAGTGCAAGGAAAAGCAATTTCAAAACAGACAATCTCAAAATGGATAGGAAATTGCATTCGATTCTGCTACTCATTTCATGGAAAGACAACTCCTGAAAATATCAGGCCTCACTCCACAAGAGCTACAGCCACCACTACAGCTTTCCTCGAGGGGTGGCTACCAAAGACATTTTAGAAGCTGCTACTTGGAGCTCCGTGCATACATTTGCCAAGCATTACAATCTTCCTTTATACTCCAGATCCCGAGCAGGTTTTGCAACTGCAGTTTTACAAGGGATCTTAAGTACACCATCATTATCTTAGTGCCTCCTCCCCCAGTTTGGCTATGGTATTCTACCCATATGTTATGACTGCAGATGCATCCTTGAAGGACATAGTACAGTTTTGTACCTACCATAAATGTAGATGTCCGATAGGTATGCATCTGCAGTCAGGATTACCCACCCTCCTTCCCCTCTGTGGTATTCCTAGGGTACTTACCCCTCTCTTAGCTAGCTGGGGGAATCTATTATGGTGTATTTGTTTGTATGTATATATGTATATATACTTTTTGATTTCTACTGTTTGGAATTTTCTACTTTTATACAAATTTAGCCTTCCTAGAGGGCACCTGGCATCTGGGGCAAGAAACACTGAGGAAAATGGCGTCGGCTGATGCCTTTATACCCCAGGAGCTATGACGTCGGGTGAAGTGTGACATCAGCCGAGGCCAGACCCAGACTTTGGAATCCGGCCGACCGAAGGGCTGCCTGAGGCAGGACAACCCATATGTTATGACTGCAGATGCATACCTATCGGACATCTACATTTATGGTAGGTACAAAACTGTACTTCGTGTACACTTACCATAAATGTAGATGTTCGTGTATTCACTGTTGCAGTCCTGGTTTTCCACCCTCCATCCCCCTCGTCCTCTCTCTCTCTCTCTCCCTTCCTCACTCCTTACAGGGATTTTTGGTATTTACTTTCTACTGGTGGTGTTTTTCCACCATAACCTAGCTCCCTATTTGGGGGCTCCTGACATTTGGGGCAAAAGAAAACTGATGTTATGGCGATGGCTGCCTGATTTTATACCACTGACGACCTGACGTCGGTCCTGCAGCGACAGCAACCAATGCAGAAATACTAAGCCTCGGGTGTTTGTGCCGACTGAGGGCTACCCCTGGCAGGATAACCCAAATGTGATGACTGCAACAGTGAATACACTCCAATATCTACATTTATGGTAAGTGTACATAACTGTACTTTTTGGATGACCTAATCATGTCTTTTGCAAAGCCTAGCTTATAAAAATTGTGCAAAAGTCTACTTTTTATATACTTTACGCCCAGATTACCTTAATGCATATCTTGAGTTAGATAGAAGTGCTTGATAGCAGACTCTTGGGTTTACGATCTACTTTCACTTCTCTGTCTGGTCCTGCTTTAGGCATTTGTTTTATGTACAGTAGCCCGTTGTTCAGTTTTATGGATTTTTCCATCCCCGTAGATCATGAGCCTTCTTGGCTACTTTTCTAAGTTTTGTAAGGTGGAATTTGAGAGGTATGCATGTCACATCTCTTTGGTTCTCCCTAGTTCCCTTTCTAACTTCGAAGTTTAGTAGTTTTGGCAAATAGTTTGGATTTTGTTTTCTTTCTACAAACCATCTTTCTGTGAAGTCACACCTTCAAAAAGCTGTCCACTACCCTTTGACAGCTGTGGCGTAGATTCAGGCTTACTGCTCCTGCCTGGCCCTTCCGCTGAAGTAGCCACATAGTCAGCCTCTGTTAAAGCTGTGGATGCTGTCTAGGTTTCCCCAGCTGGTGCCTTCCCCATGTGATCATCTCCTTGCATTCCTCTACGTAGTTGTTTGTTACACCAGGTACTGTCGTCAGTAAGTCATTTTCTAGAGTATTCTTAGATATCATGACTTGTTTTTTGACATCTTCCCAAGCCAAGGGAACTCTGACCAGTAGAATATAAAAAGTGTCCCTGCTATGGCCTTAACCAGCCTGGCCGTGGACTGCATGGATAAGTAATATTAATTTTCAGTCAGTGTACTGCTGTTAGCAGTAGATGCTATTTTTTCCTACCAGGATAGGATGCAGGTACTTTGAATAATATGGGACAGCTGCAGTTTCAAGAAAACCTGTCACTTCACTGGTGGTATTTCTTTTAGGCACTCTTCTGGCTTTTTCTCCATATTATTTATGTGGCTGTTTGCATTGTTCGAGACTCGCTTGATTTTATAGTACATAGGAAACAACTAACCCCAAAAGACATTGACCTGTACTTGAGCCAGTGGATTTTGACTTTGCCTGTGGAACCTGCTGTGAAGGTTGACTGTCCTACTTATGGATTTCCTCATACCCACATGTAACACAAAGTACCCCAGTTTTGTGAACATTATGCCTACTGGTGAGAGAGCTTTCAGTAGATCTGCCCATTTCCTCAGCAGTGTTATCTTTGTGTGTTCTTCAGAAAATATGAGCATTTGTTAAAGTATTGATTGCTTGCTGGCTTATCATAAGGTCTCAGAATTTCTAGTGCTGCAATTTGACATACATTCACCTGCCTATTACATTGCTTATCTATACAGTGGAATCTCAAGCTTTTTTAAATTTTTCTTTTTTCTGTAGCTTTATAAGCACATGTTTAATGCATTCAAAAATAAAAATATTTACATTTTACTGTAACCCATAAATGACATTTTGACTCCGCTTGCATTTTGTTCTCTCATTCCACTGCTTTTCACTCTGCTTTGTGTTTAGAGCTGTTTCATTCCCCTAGTTACTTGTAAGGTGCCTTGTTTCCATCTCCATTTTTTTTAGTTTGTGCTCTGCATTCTGAGGTCATCTCGAGATGAAGCAAGTTGGTTTGCTGCATGCTCTGCACTCTCAGCTGCTACAAGCCCACCTCTGGTTTTAGTGCACTGAGTCTTGCATACATGGTAAAACAGCAGTCATGTCCTCCTTTATTTTTGCCAGTTTGCATTCTGTAGTCAGCTGTTTCACTGGCATGTGGCATGTATTCGAAATGTGTTAAGTTTATCCTTGGGTAGTTAGGAACCTTCTAAAGAGAGCTGTTGGCTGGGTACAAGGAACCATTAATCTTATGTCAAGTGATCAGATTTGCCAACTTGAGGAAGTGATGTGTGCATTGAGCTGTGTGTGCTCAATGCACACGGCTATCCACCAAGTAATAATCTTTCTTCTTGTCTTCTGTTAGAGGCCAGCCACTCCTCTATCAGAAGATTACACGGGTAGGGATCTCTTGCTTTAACCGTCCCTCTAGGTACGAGAGCTGGCCATCAGCCTCTTATTCCCCCCAGCCCAAGCCCACCAGCAGCCTTAGGCCATTCCTGAGTTCAGGACACTAGTGGCTCTCTAAAGTATGTTTTGTAGTAAAGCTTTCTTTTAACAGTTTGAATTTGTTGAGTTGTTTTTCCTTTGATTTACTTCTGATTCATATTTTGGGTCAAATCTTTGTTTCTTTTTTCCTTTGTATTCCCTCTCCTTAAGCCTCAGGCCATTTTTTTCCATTTCACCCTTTTGAACATTTAATTGCTTTGTTGCTCTTAGTTTTGTAGCTAGTTATATCGGTTTGTGGGTTGTTGGGTAACAGTTTGCTGGTGGTGAATAGTAGCATGAAATCAGAGTACAATATCAAGGCAAACACTGTGTGTAACATTTTGGAGAAAGAACATTTTAAAGCTGGTAGTGATATTTGCAAACAGTTTGTACTCAGTATTCCTAGAGAGATGGGAAAATTAAAGTTGTTTACGATTTGGAAAAGTCTCTCTCGTACCCCATATGGAGCCTCAGCTTCTAACACTGTTCTGGGGATCACTCTTTTGACCTTCATTGCTGAACCTGTAAATTGTTCAGTCAGGCTGTTGGGCATAAGAGGAACTAAAACACAGAACAGATAAGGTTATACAGTCCTGTCCTGGTCAACAGCTTGAAACACGTAGATTGGAATAAAAGATTCCTTCTACTGTAGATTTATATTTCTAAGCTTGTCAATCAAAATATTTGCTAAAGCTCCTCGTTGAACTGGTTTGTACTGATTTTAACTGATGAGGTTTTTTGGTTATGGCCCCAGGACTGTAGTTAACAAGGTATTCTATCCCTCTACATCCAAGAAATTCTCATTCACTGGTAGAGTCCAGCAAATGATGTCTGCTGCTGCTTTACTCTCTGGTTTCAAGAATGGTGGTCTATTTCAGTTTTTTTTTTTTAGCGCGATCTTCATTTACAGCAACAGTACTATCATGTTGTTGGTCCCAAGGAGGCTGGAGTCCATCCACTGGGGACAATTTTGGATGACAGATTTTGCTGATGTGGTCCACAATTTACATTTTTGGGACCTCAGTCTTTTATATTGACTCTCTTGATGCAAACATTGCCATTTATGTTCATGGTCTGAATGGCAGTGCTTTTGATCTCAGATTCTTTGGTCCTGAGAATCTGGCTCATGAGATCGTGTCGGCATCAAGACCAGTCTCAGTGGAGTAAACATTTAGGCATTTGAGTCATTCTCAAAATGTGCCTTAAGGGTCAGTAGGATATTCTTCATGTTTCACTGTTACAGTCTTTACATTTGGGTAATCTCCTGGCAGGTTGCCTTCAGTTGGCCTGAATTCCAAAGTCTTGGATCTTGCATCGGTTGCTGTCTTCTCTCTCATGTTGTCAGGGGTATAAAACATGCACTTGACGCCATTTTCTTTAGTGTTTCTTGCCACGCGATGCCAGAAGCAGAAGCATTTTGCAAGTGCCGGTCGGCCAACTACTGAAGTATTCGCGTTTGAGTTTCAGAACCGAAGTCTTCAATAAAGCTAAGTACCCCATTGGGAAAACTTTTTTCTTGAATGAATCCAAGATAAAACTGTAATAACTTACTGCCATGGAGTTCACCAATGAGTGCTCGTTCACCTCCTGGAATAAAATTAGACGAATGCAACTGTCACTATCCACTTCGCAGTTCAAGCGTTTATTGCAAAATATAACAGAAATAAAAACTGAAATAAAAGCTAAATGAATATATAACCAGTTGTTAAGCGCTTTCACCCATGAAAATTGGCTTCTTAGAACACTCTATAGTTCGTTGTTACACCTTAAATAACTTATTTGGCACCAAAATGGGTTCAAATTCTTAAAGGTATATTGCACTTTAAAGCATCCTAATTTAAATATTCCATAGGATGTAAACACACATTCCGAATGTCTTATTCAACAAAGTTAATAAATATACAAATTTCACCTGACCTCCCCATTTAAAAACTCATACAAACATTAAGACATATTTATAATAAGTCATCGCTGGACTGTCATAATATACTCCATATACTATAATTAATAGGTCTTCATTTATAAGTGTCATATTATCTAAATCTATTCAGCATAACCCCTAAAAAAAAGCATATTAACTAAATCTATCAACATAAACCCATAATAATGAATTATCGCTGCAAGCAGCTGAAACCTAAACTGTACTGTCAGCGTGCTATTTTACCGCAGCGATGCCTTCAGAGTTCACTACAAAATTGTGTATGGAAAATGCACCTTTCGTTTCACCATTTGCTGTGCTATGTATATAGAATTAGACACTTATTAATATGTAAAAAAAAATTAAAATTATTTGGAATTTTTTGAAAATACACCGACTGCATACTCTATCCGGTGCCATAATAAATAAAGTCGTGCTAATACCCTTTCTAACAGTTTAAACTAAACACAATCTGTTTATTTAAATTATAATCCTACGAATCATATACATAACATACTTGAGTAGCCTTATGACAATTTTACGGTGGATGCATTATTTATAATAACGACATAGATTACCATTTCCTAAAGAAATAAAGCAAAAATAAAGTATTTACTTTTGCTCACCAGTAATTAAAATAACTTGTATTACTAGTGATACTTGGCTAGATGGTATGAATCACCCAGTGAATAATGGATATGTCAAATAAAAGATTTTGACTATTAAATTAACTTACCCTTAATATGTGTGGAAATCAGCTTATATTATATTTATTGTCCCTGTTATTACTATACACGTAACAACATGCTGTCAAAATGGATGTTAATAAAGAAATGTAAACTGACTATTTAAACTAATAGGATACTACAAATCAAAATGCTTTAACTGATGGAAATCTGAGGGTCTTCCTATAACTAGATGACTGTAAATATATTTTCTTAAAGTTCTATATAATGTCAATTTAAATCACGTTAATGATTTGATCTTAAGGAAATCAGTACAGAATGTTACCATAAATATTAAGTAGTCTGAATACATTAAAGTTACACTTTCCCTGTTCATACATTCAATACCAAATGCTCAGCTACTTTTAAAAAGATATCAGTTTAAAGATATACTATCATTTAATCCAGGTGATGTAGTTGCATCTAGATATAATTTTCACCATATTTCTTAGAAACATACATTTTATAATCTCCACCTCTAGGGTCCTGTTTTATGTCTATAATTGCAAATGTGAACCCTAGTATATGGCCCTTAGCTTCTATGTGTCTAAATAGAGCATTGGAGGAATCTTTCTTCTTAATATTATATACATGTTCATAAATACATCTATTTAGACTTCTTTCCGTCTTTCCCACATAGAAACTGGGGCATTGTTTACGCACGGCCAGGTATATTACCATTTTGGTTTCACAATTACCTTTGATAAGTTTAACTTTTGATTTCATAGTGTTATGGTTGGTTATCTCCTTCTCTTCATTGATGTATTTACATTGGTTGCAACATCCACATTTTCTAGTATTATTAACCCTTGATATACTACTAGTCTTACTAATTTGTGTTTGTTGTCCCAATAATCTTTTTAAATTTTTCCCCATCTTATATACTATTCCGGGTTTCGTTCCCATAATGAATGGGTTGGGTTTCCCCATCTTAAATACTATTCTGGATTTCGTCCCATGTGCCTGACATACAAGGCCATGTCCAACCCGGAATTAATGGACATGCTCCACCTCAAAAAATCCAAATCCACCAGAGCCACGAGAGCAAGAGACTTAAACCTCAACAGGGATATAAATAGGACATGCTGGAGGGACAGATTCATCACCCAGAGACTCCCTACACTATGGAACAGAATCCCAGTCCATGTGAGGCAGAGCCCCTTACTGACTCTGTTCAAGAGAAATCTTGACGAGTGGATGGGAGATCGTAGGTTTACCCCGGGAATCATCTCTGTGTCACTGCTGGACAGAGGCACAGCAAACTAATGGGTATAGTATTCTCATCCTAAGGGGTGGTGAAAGCAACACACACTCTGGCTAGGCTTATAAATGCCCTAGGGCGGATAGCCTAGTATGAACCTATGAACCTATAATCTCTTGATAGTCAGATCGCCTGTAATGAGATACCAGAACTTAAAAACTAGGTCTCTAATATCTCCTGACCATGGGCTATACAACATATAATATAAGCTCTCTGATGGTTATTATTCACTGTAGCCCACTTATTAATTCTCCTACTCGTATTAATGGCATCAGATGTGCTATTTAAACCTAACAGGGGCTTAAATTTCTTCCTCCATTCAAATAACACATATTGTGTAACATTATTCATCATATCTGTAGGATAACCCTTATCTTTGAACATGGTTATGTTTTGTATTTCATTGAGTAAATTATTATAATCAGATGTCATGCGTGAAGCCCCGATGCGTTGTCCTTTGAAGATATTATATTTGAGCTTAGGAGGATGGCAGCTACTAAACTCTAAATCATTCGAAAACGTATTTTTTCTATGATTTTTAGAATATAATTTCCCCTCCTGTTCATATATATATATATATATATATATATATATATATATATATATATATACGTATGTAAATAAGCTATAGCTGCTTTATTATATGAATGCGTAAACTTCAAAAATTCACTACTACTATTCAGAAAAAATAAATTCATCCAACTTATCTGTACTAGAATTCCATAAAATATATATGTCATCAAGAAATCTGGAATAATGCACGATACTGGTAAAAAATGTACTAGGGAACAGGGTGTTAAGTTCCCAATCCAACATGACTAAGTTGGCAAAAATGGGAGCACAAGCTGCTCCCATTGCTACCCCCTTAGTCTGTTTGAAATGTTCACCTTCGAAATAGATGAAATTATCATCCAATACCAAGCTAATGCATTCCTTAATGAGACTCACTTCATCCCATTCTAGTTCAGAATATTTGGTTATACTATTACAGAAGGCTTCATGTCCTTCATATTTCGGAATACACGAAAACAAGTCAATTACATCTATCGTGACAAATATCCATACTTTCTTCCATGTATCTATGGGGAATTCCCTCAAAAATTCCCAGGAATCCTTTACCATATGCAGTATCTTATCATATATATGTTTAAGTCTCACATCAATGAATTTTCCTATAGGGAATGTTTTAGAATCACTACCAGAAATGATGGGTCTGAAAGGGTGGGTCTATTAAATTTTTATGTATCATGGGTATACCTTCTAATGTTGCTAACTCAGGATACTTGACTATCATAAATTTGTGTATGTCTTTACTAATTCTACCATCAATTAGAAACTCCTCCAGGTATGAATCTATTCTTCTATATGCAATATTGATTTCATTGAGTGAAATAGATTCATAATTACCAGTGATATGTAATATATCATACATTTTCTTGTTATATCATATATAACAATTCCTCCACCTTTATCAGATTTCATCACTCTAATATTGAAATCCATTTGTAACTCAAGTAAAGTTTCCTTTTCTTTTACAGTTAAATTACTATTGTATTCTTTGCTTTTGTGCTTACTATACAAATTGTATAGCTCCCGAGTCACGATTTTCTCATACATTTCCACTACTGGATATCCAGGAGGAATAAAAGTGCTCTTCAAAACCAGTTCTGGATTCATATAACTATATACATTATTATGATGCTGTTGTTTATTATGAGACCTATCATTAAACATAATGGCCAAATTCATCTTCCTGGTGAATTTTTTCAATTCGCATAAACTGTCAACCAAATCAAACCGGGGTGTGGGTATGTATTTCATCCCCATGGCTAGAATGTTAAAATGCCCTTCACGTATTTCTAGATTTGAATAATTATAGATGTTGAATCCATTTAAAACGTATGTAAATTCCCCTACTTTTCTTATCCTATCTTCCTTGGGGCTTCTGGCAATTTCTGCCCTCACCACCTCATGTTGTTGTTCCTCCCCCTTCCTCTTGTGTAATTGTTTCAATATGGTTGTCCCTGTACTTCCTGTTCCCTCCAAAAATGTGAATCACTATAATTTTCTTCCCTTTCTATGTTCCTCTCTATATATTTGTCATCTGGACTCATATACTTATTTACTCTCCAACTTGATGTTCATCGTGCATACAGCTGCAGTCATTACAGATGGGTTATCCTGCCGTCAGGCGGGTCCTCGGTCAGCCAAATTCCAAAGTCTAGGTCCGGCGTCGGTTGACGTCGCTTCTTCCCTGACGTCAGTGCGGCAGGGGTATAAAAGAGGCAGCCGACGCCATCTTCTTCAGTCTTTCTTGCCATGCGGTGCCCGAAGCGGAAGCAGTTCGCAAGTGTTGGTCGGCCAGCTCCTTAGATTTACGAAAATATTTCAGCCGAAGTCTTCTTGAAAGCTAAGTACCCCGTTGGGGAAACTTTTCTTGCCTCAGACCTATGTCAGACAAAGTTAATAATTGCATTTCATGTGGGAAGCAAATACCGCATAAGGATTTCCACTCTTTCTGTATACCTTGCTTAGGCCCAGACCAAGACGTCTCGGCCTGCCGTTTTTGTGCTAGATTTAACAAGCGCACTATTAAGCACCGGGCAGAGTTCGCCCTTCACTATTTTGGCAAAAAATTTAATTATATTATGTCGTCGGATACTCAGACTCCAGTTTTAAGTAAAAGACGCAAAGATAAGGACCGACATACGAGGTCCGCACCGACTACTGAGACCATGCTAAGGCCGACTACCGGTTCTCCGGTACTCAGCGAGGTGCTTATGCAGCCCCTGAGTGCCGATGACACTACAGTACCGGTGTCTTCAGTACCCGAGGTCGCAGGCTCCTCGGTCCCCATTCCTACTGCAGACACCGACACCACTCTTGGCGGGGAAACTCAGAGTTTAGACAGGCCTGCCATTACTCAAGGTGTCTTCAGGCCTTCCTCCTTCTCCATTAAAGCTTTCACTAAATCTAAAGCAGCCATGAAAACCAAAAGACAGGGCCCTCAGATCCCCTCTCAAGACCCCATGCCTAAAAATCAGATGCTCAAAATGGCTGAGGATTTGATTACTCTTATCAGGGGTTCTCAACCCCCCTCTGACAAAAGGCCCAGATTAGAGGAAGACTACCCTTCCTCAGATCAAGCCTCCATTACCTCAGAACATTCTGAGGACCAGGATTATGCCTATTCCTCTTTCGAAGACTCTGATGTGATGCAGAGGAGTCTATTCCCTCGGTCTCCCCCCCCGAGGACTACTCTTTTGGGGAAACCCTACATACATTGAGGAACACTTTCACTGGGAAGGCCAAGATTACTCAGATTCCAAGAAAAGGCTCAGGGAATTTCTTTTGCTCCCCCAGCATAGGCCCCTGGCTATCCCTCCTGTTTTAGATATATTGGATGATGTGCACACAGAAGCCAGCCTTAATCCAGATTCTTTGCCTCCAGCTCCTGTTAAACCAGACGGGTATTACCGGGTTCCTGATTCTCACCAGTTCCTATACAAAAGCCATACTGCTGACCCAGAAACAATTTCACAGGGTCCCAAGGGAATTAAGGCCTCTACTGCTAAAAACCCATTACCTTCAGAGAGAGATTCCAGAGCTTTAGAAAGGTGGGGGGAAAAGTTGTACACCTCGGCCACTTTAACCATGAGGGCATTAAACTGTCAGTTACATATGTTAAAGTATCAACAGTTTTTGTTATCTCAGTTGAAAAGCAAAATGACACAACCAGATTTAAGAGTTGCAGGATTTGTTGCATGGTGCAGAGCAAGTGGGGTAAACATACCTTGCAGTGTGGTTTTGATGCTTTAGAGGCCTCATGTAGAGCTGCTGTTACGGGGTCTGTTATACGTAGGCATGCTTGGCTCAAAGAGCAAACCTTACCAGATCATGTCAAAGCTAAATTATTAGATGCACCTCTTCAAAAAGATGTATTGTTTGGTGTTAAAGCTGAGGAGGTACCATAGAAAATGGAGGAAAAAGCGAAATCAATGCAAACAGTGAAAGATTTCCTGCAGGTACAACCTCCACGTTTCAGCAGAAACTGGCCTTCAAAAAATTGGTCCTTTCCAGCCACGGACAGACCTCAAAGGGGCAGATACAGACGCCCAAGGTGTAGAGGGCAACCTCAAGGATCCTTCAGAGCCAGACAGTGGCAAGCACCAACCCCAAGAGGTGGAGAAGATAGATCACAGTCATTTAGAAAACAGACACAATGACTTCCCCCTATACCTGCCAAGCAAAGCTTTAATGGCAGCACCTTTGGGCGGAAAACTGGCATTATTCTCAAAGAATTGGCATATTGTTGCAAAAGACAAAATGGATTCTGGACATTATAGACAGAGGCTACAGGTTCCACTTTCACACCCTTCCAAAAATGAGAGGCATGCCAAACCTGCCACAAAATCAAAGGGCAGAGGCACAAAAACAAATTTCAACTCTCATGGACATGAAAGCGATTCAAGAGGTACCTGCAAAAGAACAAGGTCAAGGGTTTTATTCCAGACTATTCCTGGTACCAAGGAAAGACAAAGATTGGAGACCTATCTTAGACCTATCCATCCTAAACGCATATCTACAGGTACCAAAATTCAAGATGCTCACATTACAGCAGCTTCTTCCCATGCTGGGCAAGGAGTCTTGGCTGGTAACATTGGACCTCAAGGAGGCATAACCTGCATGTCACTATCAGACAAGATTGCAGAATATACCTCAGATTTCTTGCAGGTTCAACCCATTATCAATTCTCTGCATTGCCCTTTGGCTTATCTACTTCGCCCAGAGTGTTTACGAAATGCCTGGCATCAGTAATCGCCTTCTGCAGACTACAAGGAATACAAATCTACCCATATCTGGACGACTGCCTGATCCAAGCGGACAGCAAGGACATACTACTGCAACACCTGGCGTTTGTAATAAAACTGTTGAACTTCCTGGGATACACAGTCAACAAAAAGAAATCAAAACTAATACCCTCTCAACAAATAATTTTCCTGGGTGCCAGCTTGAATACAACCACCCAGATGGCCTACCCTCACGCCAGACAAACAAGGGCAACTGTTTCAATATTTGCAACTTTCACCAGGCTGACTGCAAGGAAAGTCCTGCAGGCTCTGGGATTCATGGCATCTTGCATCCTACTAATCCCATGTGCAAAGCTGCATATGAGGAAACTTCAGTGGTACCTAAAAAACTTAAGGTCTCAACACAGTCACAGCTTGGAAACAATTATACCACTCAATGTGATAGTGTTCAATCTCGCCGTTTGTTCTTACACATGGGTTCGGAGCCGATCCTCGGCTCCGTGTCGGCCGCTTGCAAGCTCTGCATCGAGAAGAAGCTCGAGACAACCTAATACCCACAATCCCCCTCTGCCTTTACCTCAGATCTAGTTTGCCGCTGCTGCGTTCGCATCGCTGGGATCTAGCTCGAGCAACTTGAGATAAGATATAACTTTATATTTGTTATATTTTAGAAAAATTTGTTCTAAAAGTACCTTTTGGTAGACATAGTGTATGTGTGTGTGTAGGTAGAATTTCTCGGTACCGTTAAGTTTATTTAACTGGTTAGAGTTTTTCGGGGCCTACCACCCCTTACTTAAATTTGACAGCCGGACTTGCATATACATCGGATTCGACTTTTTTCTATTGGATTTGTCTCTTATACTGGACTTGACTTTTTCTCTTACCTGTAAGATGTCTGAGAAAATTAAATCAGGCTTTAAACGTTGCCAGTGTGGCCAAAAAATGTCAGTTACTGACAACCATAGTTCCTGTGTCTACTGCCTTGGCCCTCTCCACTTACAAGAGGACTGTTCAATTTGTCACTCTTTTAGTGGGAGGGTCATGACAGATAGGCGCAGGAAACTCATGGACAGGGGGTTATTAAAACCTTCCTTTCAGGAGGCTCTGGATGCTTCAGACCAGGCATCCAAATCCTCGAAGGAATCGAAGACGTCGGAGCCCAAGTCATCGGCTCCGAGCTCTTCGAGTAAAGTTAGATCACCGGTTCCACAGACTTCGGGGCAGAGTGTTCAACTGGTGTCAGTTCCTGAGCCTCGAGTCTTGGAACCGGTGATGGAGCTCCCTCCCTCGACTCTATTGAGGTTGGCTCCGTCTTCGGTTCCTTCGACCCGTTCTTCTTCTAAGCTCTCCGATGTCGATGTGGATCGTGTGGTGCAGAAGTTATTGGAGCATTCGGCCCTATCCAAACTTATTTCAGTTTCCACCCAGTTGGTGTCGAAACTTGAAGGCCTCCCATTGTCTCCATCCATTCCTCCTCCGAGACCTGTCCAGTCTTTGGAGCCGGAAGAGGTTGATCTTCTGATTGTGGAGCCCTCGGGTCCAGAACCGTCCTTTTCTCGGTCTGTTCCTCTCACCTCGACTCCGTCGGACCGGTACCGAGTCTCGGAGCCGACGATCTGTCCTTGGTTCCCGGGCCGAGACTCGAACCGGCGTTGGTTCCGACTCTTCCCTCGGGCCTCGGCGGATCGATTCGGCTCCGTCCTCGGGTCGATGCCTTAGGTGCCTGTTTCGGGATTCTTCCCATTTCTTCGGAACCGGGAGATTCTTCGACTCGGGACCCGGGGGCTTTCGATCTAATGAGGAAGGTGTTGTCTACCCAGACAACCACATCAGTAGAAGCAACCTCTCCTCCCCATAAAGGCCGTTATCCTCCTCTGCACCCACGGCCACATCCAAGCGTCGAGCACCGGTGTCTCAGCCACCCCTGGAGGGTGCCCCCTCTTCCTTGGAGGCTTCTTCGGATGCTCCCCACGAAGAAGTCCCTAGGAAAAGATTGTGTAAGAGGAGACACTTAGATTCTCCACAAGAATCCTTGACATCCGATACTGACTTAGATGAGTCAGAAGGGTCCCCTAAGTCACCTTCAGAAGATGTCTCTTTTTCTGACATATTGGAGATCCTGAAACAGAGAGGTGACTGGCAGTCCCTTCCCCCTTCTGAGGATGTCAGTCTTGCTGAAGGCATTCGGTGCTCGCCCTTCCTCCTCCTGGGTCACTCCGCCCTTCGATGAATTAATGGAACTTATTGCTCGAAGGGCGTGGGAGGCTCCTGACACAGTGGAACCAGTCCCAAGGAAACCCAATAAGTATATCACTGCACCCCAGGACAAGACTTACTTGAGAAAAGGAGTTCCAGTGGACGCTATGGTGGTGGCAGCGGCCACGAAAAAGGAGATGTCGGAATCTTCCTCATCTGTCCATCCCCCTAATAAAGATTCTAGGACTATGGACAGGTATGGGAAGCGCATTTTTAGTTCAGCTGCTTTTTCCATGCGATCCCTGAACTATTTGACCCACTTTACACGACTACAGAGGGATCTAGTCAAAGAGTTGCGAGATACCCTCCAGGGTACTACAGATGCTGCTGTCTCAGAGAAAGTGACAGCGCAACTTAATACCCTTACATCCATTGTGAACTCGTCCATGAGGCTGATCTCTTACGCGGCGAAGGTTCGAGTAGGGCAGCAGCTTCAGCGATTGCTCTTCGCAGACAATCCTGGATGCGCTTATGTTCATTTGCGGAAGCCTTCAAGTCTTCCTTTACTAACGCCCCATTTGACGGTGCCACTCTTTTTGGCCCCAAAGTAAAGGAGACCCTTACCCGGTGTGAGCAGGAGGGAAAGACTCTGTCTGCTGTCGGAGTCCGTTTTCCACCCCAACCAGACCGTACCCCAAAGGGCAACGTGGTGGAAAAATGTGGTTTGAAAACCCCAAGGATCTTTCCCAGGCACACAGGGTGATGCCCTTCTAGAGGCAGAGGAGGGGCAGAGGTGGAAGATGCCGCCCTGGCGGCAGAGGGGTCCGCAGAATCAAGGTGACAGGGATACACTCCTGGTAAACCTTTCCAGCACTCCTGAGAGGAGGCCCGACTGTCCTGCTCTGGAGGCAGTCGGGGGTCGCTTAGCTTTATACCCTCAGGCCTGGCAAAACATAACTACAGACAAGTGGGTAAAAAGCGTGGTTACCAGAGGTTACAATATACCTTTTCTATCCCATCCCATTCCAAAGAAAATACTCCCAGATGTACCGCCCCATCTGCGAGAGCCAGCAGCTATAGAAATTTCAAAGCTGCTAGAAAAAAAGAGTCATCCAACCAGTCCCAGCGGACCAGAAAGGATTCGGAACTTACTCAAGGTTCTTTTTAGTTCCAAAGAAAACAGGGGACTGGAGGCCCATTCTGGACCTAAGCGACCTCAATACCTTCGTCAAGAAAGAAAAGTTCCGAATGGTCACGCTTCAATCGATCCTTCCATTCTTACAGAAGGACGACTGGATGTGCTCAATAGATCTGAAGGATGCATACTACCACATCAAAATGGCCAGGGCATCCAGAGATCATTTGCGCTTCCGGCTGGGTGCCAGTCACTTTCAGTTTCGAGCCCTGCCCTTTGGTCTGACCTCAGCCCCCAGGGTCTTCACCAAATGCATGACAGTGGTAGCGTCTCACTTGAGACGCCAAGGATTCCAGGTGTTTCCGTATCTGGACGACTGGCTCCTTTCTGCCACCACCCAGCGTCAACTAGTACAGGCCAGAGACTATACTCTTCAACTGTGTATTCACCTAGGAATTTCCGTAAACTTGGAAAATCCTTACTACAGCCATCACAGAGTATCTTATTCATAGGAGCGAATTAAATACACATCAGTTAATTCTAAGACTTCCTCCAGAAAGGATACTTTCACTTCAGACTCACATACGTCTTCTTCTCTTGTCCAGGAAATCCCCAGCAAAACTGGTACTGAAGGTTTTGGGACTCATGTCAGCTTCTCTTATTGCAATACCCTTGGGAAGACTGCACATGAGAGTCCTACAATGGCTACTGTTTGCACAATGGTCGTTCCAACAACTACCTCTAACACACGAGATTCTTATAACGAACACATGCAAAACACACCTAAACTGGTGGCTTCAGGCGTGCAACCTTTCCAAGGGAGACCATTTGTGCTACCCACGCCTACAGTTACGGTGACCACGGACGCTTCCCTGATAGGGTGGGGGGGCATCTTTCAGGGACAGACAGTCCAAGGCGAATGGACCAATTTAGAGTACAATCTGCACATCAATGTTCTAGAGTTGAGGGCAGTGTTTCTAGCGTTGCAACACTTTGCTCCCCTTCTTCCGCTGGGAACTATTGCAGTTCAGACGGACAACATGTCGGTAGTCTGGTACATAAACAAGCAAGGGGGAACCAAGTCCTATCAGCTATGCAGAGAGGCCATGAGAATCTGGCAATGGGCGGAGTCCACGGGTCGCTTTCTGATAGCAACGCACATCCCGGGGTCATCCAACGTCATAGCCGACAGGCTGAGCAGAGCAATTCTGTTACCGCACGAGTGGTCCCTAAAACAGTTAGTTGCGAAAAAGATTTTTCGCACGTGGGGCCAGCCTTCCTGCGATCTGTTTGCGTCTCCAATGAACGCCAAATGCAGGAGCTACTTTGCCCTATTACCCCCTCCAGGGGAAGTCCCCAGGGACGCACTGATTCACGATTGGCCCCCGGGACTCCTGTATGCATTTCCTCCCTTCCCCCTGATATCAAAGTTTCTCCAGAAAGCCAAAAACCTACACAGGACAATAATCCTCATTGCTCCATTCTGGCCTCGTCAAATTTGGTTCCCCTTCCTCATGACACACTGCATTCGGGGACCCTGGATCCTGGACCCAGAGCCAGATCTATTGACTCACTCGTCAGGGGCTCCTCACCCCTCGCTCTTATCCCTCCATCTAGCAGCTTGGCTGCTCCAATTCCCAACTTAGACAGGTCTGATCTTCTTTCGCCTGCAGTTCAGAATATATTAGTGGCTTCTCATAAAGCTTCCACTACTAAAACATATACTAGTAAATGGAAGCGCTTTGTATTCTGGGCGAATACACAGCAAGTGGACCCTGTTATAGCTCCTTTGAATAAAATATTAGAGTTTTTAACAGACTTGTTCCATCAGGGTGCTTCTCCTGCCACATTAAGAGTTCAATTGGCTGCCATTTCTAATTTCCATGTGGAAGAATGTAGGGCTCCTGTTATGGCCCACAGACTTTGTAAAGCCTTTTTAAAAGGGGCTTTTCATATTAGACCACCAATTTATTGTTATCTAAGTTAATGCTGCCCCCCTTTGAACCAGCCTCCTCTTGCCCATTGAAATTTTTGTCATGGAAGACTCTCTTTTTGGTAGCCATTACATCCGCTAGGCGAGTATCTGAACTTCAAGCTCTATCCATTAAGCACCCTTATTTGATCTTTCACTCTGACAGAGTTTCTCTTCGCACTAATTCATCCTTCCTTCCTAAAGTTTGTTCTATTAATAATATTAATCAGTCCATTGAATTACCCACTTTCTTCAAGAATCACTCCAATAAAATGGAGTATATGTTGCACAAATTAGATGTTCACAGACAGCTAAGGTTTTACTTGGATAGAACAAAAGATCACAGAAAAACTGATCAACTTTTCGTAGCCTTTGCTGATAACAGGAAAGGAGTAGCGGTTACCAAAAGAACTCTTTCTAAGTGGTTAACTGATTGTATCATCTATGTCTATGATTCTTCAAATCAAACTATTTTGCACAAACCCAAAGGACATTCCACAAAGTCAGTGTCTACATCCCTGGCTCATGCAGCCCGCCTACCACTAGACGCTATTTGTGCGGCTGCTACTTGGTCTAAGCCACATACATTCATTTCTCATTATAAGGTAGACAAGGTTTCTAGGGACAGGGCAACCTTTGGTTCCACTGTGCTCAAGAACGTCCTTCCGTGAGTTCCTTAGGAACAAGGAGCTAGGGACGCTACCCATGTGTAAGAACAAACGGCGAGATTGAACACTATCACATATAGAAGTTATGTCCTTACCATAACGTTCCATGTGGAGTGTTCATCTCGCCTTTGTTCTTACATTCCCACCCTCCCGCCCTTAGGAAGAACGTTCAGTTTGGTGCCTGGCCTGGGGCATTCTGCTTCTGCATTGCAGTTGTTGTCTATATAGTTGACATGTATATATATATATATATATATATATATATATATATATATATATATATATATATATATATAGACTCTTAGTTCTGTGCATATGTGATATAAGCATGAGTGTGCTCTCTCTGACTACTGGTTTGCTTGCAAACTAGATCTGAGGTAAAGGCAGAGGGGGATTGTGGGTATTAGGTTGTCTCGAGCTTCTTCTCGATGCAGAGCTTGCAAGCGGCCGACACGGAGCCGAGGATCGGCTCCGAACCCATGTGTAAGAACAAAGGCGAGATGAACACTCCACATGGAACGTTATGGTAAGGACATAACTTCTATTTCCATGCCTTCAAAGGGAATTTCTATGGTGGGCTCAAGCATGCCAAAGAAACACAGGTCTCCCTTTCTGTGTACCTCAAGCAACTTAAATCATCACAACAGACCCCTCAGACTATGCCTGGGGAGCACACATGACAGATCAGTGCATTCAGGGAAAATGGTCCCAAAATGAGAAGCACCTACACATCAACCAAAAGGAAATGCTAGCCGTGCAAAATGCTATTATGACCTTCAAAGAACTATTGCATCCAGGCCAGCTATTGATAAGGACAGACAACACCACAGTGATGTGGTACATAAACAAACAGGGAGGAACTCGTTCATACCCCCTGTGCAGGCAAGCCATGACCCTATGGAACACAGCACAAGAATTGCAAATTCAACTACAGGCACAATTCCTGCCAGGGAAGGAAAACACACTGGCAGACAGCCTAAGCAGAAATATGACAGATCCACACGAATGGAAGTTGCATCCTCAAGTTTTCACAAAGATAACTCAGGCATGGGGACAGCCAGACATAGATCTCTTTGCTACCCACAGAAATTACCAGTTGAAAAAAATTTTGTTCAAGGACCTATCATCCACAGGCCTGGAAAGTGGACACACTTTCTTTCAATTAGACAACGTTGACAGTCTATGCCTTCCCGCCTCTTCCTCTGCTGCCCAAAGTTCTATTAAAAGCAAGAGCAGAGGGGCCGAAAAATGATTCTCATTGCTCCAGACTGGCCAAGACAACACTGGTATCTGCTCCTGAAGAGCCTGACACATTCCCCACCATGGATCCTACCTCTAGTCCCTCTTCTGTTGTCCCAGCACAACTACAAAACCCTTCACAGCCAGCTCAAAACCCTAAATCTAGCTGCATGGAGAATTCCTTGATCTCTCAACAGACCCTCCTCTCCAAGGAGGTGCAGGATGTCATCTTGGAGGCCAGAAGACCTTCTACTAGAAAAGCCTACTCCACCAAATGGAAACGATTTTGTGCCTGGAATCAAGAAAAGGGCCAGAATCCTTGGGTAATAAATTTACCTCAAATTTTACAGTACCTAGCTGAGATGTTAAACAGTGGACTTTCCTTCTCCTCCATAAAAATCCACACTTCAGCCATTTCTGCACAATACAACACAGACCCTCCTTTATTCTCTCATCCTCTCTTAAGGCAGTTCCTCAGAGGGGCAAAGAATATAACACCCCCAAGGAAACCACCAGTCCCTGCTTGGGACCTCAACTTCGTATTGGAAAAGCTGACCCTTCCTCCCTTCGAGCCAGCTTTTTCAACAGAACTACAATACTTGTCATGGAAAACAGCCTTCCTTCTGGCTATCACTTCAGCACGCAGGGTTTCGGAGCTACAAGCCCTCATGGCTGTGCAACCTTTCATCATTTTCCATCAGGACAGAGTTTCCTTACGAACCAACCCTACCTTTATGCCAAAGGTAGTATCCAGTGTAACTTTAAATCAGACTATCCACTTACCTACCCTTTATCCTAATCCACAAAACAAAGGGGAAAGAGTACTACATTCCTTGGACATTCACAGACAACTTCGTTATTATTTGGACAGGACAAAGCCATTCAGGAAATCCGAGCAACTCTTTGTGTCCTATGCTACAGGTGCTCAAGGAAAGGCCATTTCCAAACAGACAGTCTCAAAATGGATAGCCCACTGCATGCGCTTTTGTTACTCATTTCATGGAAAAACTGTGCCTACATTAATCAGATCCCACGCCACCAAGGCCACAGCTACCTCTGCAGGTTTCCTCAGGGGGGTCCCTACCATGGACATTTTGGAAGCAGCCACTTGGAGTTCAGTGCACACCTTCTCCAAGCACTATCACCTTCCACTATACTCTAAATCTAGAGCGGGATTTGCCACAGCAGTCTTGCAGGGCATCCTCGCTCCTCCTAGTTCCACTTAATGCCTGCCACCCCTACTTAGCTTTGGGATTCTTCCCATCTGTAATGACTGCAGCTGTATGCACGATGAACATAGTACAGTTTTGTACCTACCATAAATGTAGATGTTTGAGTGCTCATATAGTTGCAGTCCAGGTTACCCCCCCCCTCTGTCCCCTCTTAGGACAGGCCTTATGACAAACACCTTCTCAAATACTCTTTTATGGTGTATTTGCTTGCAACTAATGTTTTCTGATTATTCTTTATTGCATGATTACATAAATTTATGTTTTGCCTTCCTTCTGGGGGCACCTGACATCTGGGGCAAGAAAAACTGAAGAAGATTGCGTCGGCTGCCTCTTTTATACCCCTGCCGCACTGACGTCAGGGAAGAAGCGACGACAACCGACGCCGGACCTAGACTTTGGAATTCGGCCGACCGAGGACCCGCCTGACGGCAGGATAACCCATCTGTAATGACTGCAGCTGTATGAGCACTCGAACATCTACGTTTATGGTAGGTACAAAACTGTACTTTTTCTCTATACGCCATATGTATGCTGTTCCTTTCTTATATTGATTTAGATCCCTAGAAATTTTCTTATGTTTAGTTGTACTTAGGTTATGCATCCACTTTTCGGCTAAATCAAATTGATGTCCTTCAAGAATGCAACTGCAGTCATAACATGTGGGTTGTCCTGCCTCAGGCAGCCCTCGGTCGGCCGGATTCCAAAGTCTGGGTCCGACGTCGGCTGATGTCCCATTTCTCTCCGACGTCAGAGCGGCTGGAGTACATAAGCATCAGCCGACGCCATTTTCTTCAGTCTTTCTTGCTGCGCGGTGCCCGAAGCAGAAGCAGTTCGCAAGTGCCGGTCGGTCAGCTCCTGTATTCTTCGATACCGAAGTCATCAAAAGTCATCAAAAAAGCTAAGTACCCCGTTGGGGACCTTTTCTTGCCTCAGCCGATGTCAGAAATTACTGAAAAAGTTAACAATTGTCTTTCTTGTGGTAAACAAATACCTCATAAGGATTTCCATTCCTACTGTCTTCCTTGCCTTGGCCCAGACCACGACGTCTCGGCCTGTGTAGCCTGTGCTCGCTTCAACAAGCACACTCAGGCGCCGGGCGGAGTTCGCTGAAGATTTTTTCGGCGATAAATTTGCTTACACCATGCCGTCGGATCTCCCGACATCGCAAACTCCCAAGAAGTGAAAAGACCGGGACCGACATCCTCTGCCCGCGTCTACCACCGACTCCACGCCAAAACCCAGCGCGAGTGCTCCGGTTCCCTCTGAGACGGTCTCTCCACCGCTCCGAACCAAAGACACCGCATTACCGACGACTCCGATTCCGGACATCACTCCGCCAGTTATCGATTTTCCTCCGGATACCGAAACCGAGGAAATGCCCGAGACCATTGCTGTAGACAAGGTCACTCCTGCACGTGGAGCTGCCAGGCTTCCTATGGCCATGTCTATTAAGGCCTACACTAGGGCTAAGGCAGCCAGCAAAACAAAGCATCTTACTACTAAAACCTTACCTCAGCCAACTCCAGAGACACAAATTATGTCCATGGCTGCTGACTTAATTTCTATGATTAGAGGTTCACAGGCCCATCCTGAGAGGGGATCACAGCCTCCCCCTGATAAAAGGCCCCGGATTGAACCCTCTGAACCTATTCCTTCAGATGAAGATTCTGAGGGCTCTATCCACTCTGATAGCCAGGAAGAGCTCTTCCAGACCTATGAGGACTCTGATGCAGATGATTCCATCCCCTCGGCCTCCCCTCCTGAGGATATTTCTTTTGGGGAAGTTCTGCATACCATGAGGGAACATTTCAAGTGGCAAGGGCAGGAATATTCTGATTCCAGAAAACGTCTTAGGACTTTCCTTAAGAAGCCACAGCACAGGCCCTTAGCTATTCCTCCTGTACTTGATGTTTTGGATGATTTATATTCTGACTCTAGTGCTACCCCTGATTCTCCCTCCTGCTCCAGCCAAGCCAGACAGGTATTACAGGGTCCCAGAAACTCATTCCCATTTATTCAGGGCCCATACTGCTGATTTGGAAACTATTTCACAGGGGCCTAAAGGAGTTTCAGCTTCCACCTCTAAAAATCCATTGCCCTCCAACAGGGAAGCTAGGTCATTAGAGAGATGGGGCAAAAAGGTTTACACATCCACTACCTTATCTATGAGAGCTTTGAATTGCCTTTTTCATATGTTACAATATCAGGATTTTCTGTTAGAAGATTTACAAAAAACTTTAGCCACTCCTGATCCTTTAGACAGGAAGGCTTTGCAGGAAGCTGTACATAACACTCAGCAAGTAAGCAATCACTTCCTGCAGTGTGGATATGATGCACTGGAAGCTTCATGTAGGGCAGCTATGACAGGGGCAGTCATTCATAGACATGCGTGGTTAAAAGATCAACCTCTACCAGATCATGTAAAGGCAAAACTTCTGGATGCACCTTTGGAAAAGAACAAGCTTTTTGGTGCTAATGCTAAGGATGTGTTAAAGACCATCGAAGAAAAAGCAAAATCAGTTCAGACGGTGAAAGATTTCCTCCAGGTTCAACCCCCCAGATTCAGTAGGAATTGGCCTTCAAAAAACTGGTCCTTTCCTAAATCCAGAAAAGTTTCAAAGGGGTAAAAACAGACGTGGCCGAGGAAGAGGCCAATACAGAGGCCCTTACAGGGGAAGACAATGGCAGCCAGGAAACCAAAGAAGTGACGCAGGGGTTTCACCTGCCCCGCAACCACAATCTCAATGACTTTCCTCTACTTCCGCCTACCAGGGAACAAATAGAAGCTCCCTTGGGCGGGAAGTTATCTCTATTTGCAGAAAATTGGCACAGACTGACAAAGGACAAATGGATTTTGGACATTATAGACCAAGGGTTCAGGTTCCATTTTCATACCTTGCCAAGAAAACAAGGCATGCCAAACCTACCACAAAACCAGAGGGCAGAGGCTATCAAGCAAATCTCTCTGCTGACTCGGATGAAAGCAATAGAAAGAGTTCCACAACAAGAACAAGACCAGGGGTTTTACTCAAGACTGTTCCTTGTTCCAAGAAAAGAATCTCAATGGAGACGAATACTGGACTTGTCCGCATTAAACGCCTTTCTCATAGTACCAAAGTTCAAAATGCTGACTCTACAGCAACTCCTTCCCATGCTGGGCAAGGGGTCTTGGCTGATTACTCTGGACCTCAAGGAGGCATACCTGCATGTCCCTATCAGACACAGCTGCAGAAGATACCTCAGATTTCTTGCAGGGCCAGAGCATTATCAATTCTCAGCATTGCCATTTGGCTTATCTACTGCGCCCAGAGTATTCACAAAATGCCTGGCTTCAGTAATTGCTCATTGCAGGCTCCAGGGGATACAAATTTACCCGTACCTGGATGACTGCCTCATACAAGCGGACGACAAATTGATGTTGACAAAAAGCTTGGACTATGTCATACGATTACTTCAAGCTCTGAGATACACAGTCAACTTCCAAAAGTCAAGACTGCAGCCATCCCAACAAATAATCTTCTTAGGAGCCAAACTAGACACAGCCTCTCAAATGGCTTACCTGACAGAAGACAAGCAAGAGAAGTTAACTCATTACTTCAAAGGTTTAGCAAAACTCACCCAGATGACTGCAAGGAGATTCCTACAGGCCCTGGGGTTACATGGCATCCTGCATTCTCATGGTTCCATTAGCAAGACTACACATGAGAAAGCTTCAATGGTACCTAAAAAGCATTTGGTCTCAACACAGCAACAACTTGGAGACAATCATTCCGCTCATTCCATGCCTACAAAAGGAATTCCTATGGTGGGCCTCGGTGAGCCAGGCAAACACAGGTATGTCATTCAAAAAGCCACAGATAACACAGACCATGACCACAGACGCCTCAGACCTTGGATGGGGGTCGCACATGGAAGGCAGGTGTATACAAGGACAATGGTCTCCAAAGGAAACGCATCTGCATATAAACCAAAAGGAAATGCTGGCAGTAATGCATGCCATCGAGGCTTTTCAGCACCAACTTCAGCAAGGCCATTTACTGATACGGACAGACAACACCACTGTGATGTGGTACATAAACCAGCAAGGGGGCACCCACTCTTACCCCCTTTGCAGACTGACAATGCATCTTTGGGAAAAATCACTGAGCCTAAACATCCAGTTACAATCCCAGTTTGTTCCAGGCAAAGACAATGTTTTGGCGGACAGCCTAAGCAGGAATTTCACAGATTCACACGAGTGGAGGTTACATCCGAAGGTCTTCACACAACTCACTTCGACATGGGGCAGGCCAGAAGTGGACCTATTTGCCTCTCACCTCAACCATCTTCTACCAAAATTCTGCACAAGGACATAACATCCAAAAGCTTGGAAAATAGATGCTCTCTCATTCAACTGGAACTTCCTAACAATCTATGCATTCCCACCTCTGCCACTGATGACCTCAGTATTACTAAAGATCAAAGCAGAGAGACCCAAGGGAATCATAATAGCTCCGGACTGGCCAAGACAACACTGGTACCCACTACTACGGAGCATACGTCACAACAGGAGGTGGGCCCTTCCCGAATGGCCTCTACTTTTGACTCAACACAATTTCGAAACAGTGCATCCAAACCTTCAGACACTGCAGCTAACAGCCTGGGAGATCCCATAAATAACCTCAACCTATCTCTCTCCAAGGAAGTTCAGCAGATACTAACAGAGGCTCGAAGACCATCCACCAGAAAGGTTTACTTAGCAAAGTGGAAAAGATTCAGCAATTGGAATACCAGCAAGGGACATGATGCATCATTGTTGAACATCCCACTCATCTTGGAATATTTGGCAGATATGCTAAAGAACGGCCTCTCATATTCTTCCATAAAGATACATGCATCAGCTATTTCAGCTAGATACAACACTGACCCTCTTGTTTTTTCACACCCTTTGCTTCGGCAATTCCTCAGGGGAATCAAGAACATTAAGCCACCAAGAAAGGCCCCAGTGCCAGCCTGGGACCTGAATTTTGTCCTAGAAAAACTGACTCTACCTCCATTTGAGCCAGCAGCTTCAGTTGACTTGCAATTTCTCTCATGGAAGACAGCTTTCCTGTTGGCAATTACCTCAGCAAGAAGGGTTTCGGAATTACAGGCCCTAATGGCAATACCACCGTTCATAATTTTTCACAGAGACAGAGTGTCATTAAGGACCAACCCTACTTTTATGTCAAAGGTGGTATCTAGGGTTTCTTTAAATCAAGCCATTCATCTGCCTGCTTTCTTCCCCAATCCTGAGAACAAGGGGGGAAAGACTGTTGCATACCTTGGACATTCACAGACAACTTCGATACTACCTGGACAGAACCAAGGCCAGTAGGAAGTCTGAACAACTTTTTGTAGCTTACGCCCCTGCAGTCCAAGGAAAAGCAATTTCAAAACAGACTATTTCAAAATGGATTGGACATTGTATCAGATTCTGTTATTCCTTTCATGGAAAGACTGTTCCAGCCAATGTCAGACCACATTCCACCAGAGCTACAGCCACCTCTACAGCATTCTTAAGAGGGGTGCCTACTAAGGACATTCTAGAAGCTGCTACATGGAGCTCCGTGCATACATTCTCCAAACACTACAATCTCCCTCTATACTCCAGATCCAGAGCAGGCTTTGCCTCGGCAGTCCTGCAGGGTTTGATTGCCACACCATCTTTTTCCTAGAGCATACCTCCTCCCCCAGCTAAGCTATGGTATTCTACCCACATGTTATGACTGCAGTTGCATTCTTGAAGGACATAGTACAGTTTTGTACCTACCATAAATGTAGATGTCCGATAGACATGCAACTGCAGTCGGATTTTCCCTCCCTCCTTACCCCTCTATGCCTAGGGTCCACTCCTATCCCTGTTACTCTTAGCTGGGGATATCTGTTATGGTGTATTTGTTTTATTGCTCATTTATTTGTCTGGAATCCTATTTTTGTCTTCAAATTTGATTACAGCCTTCCTTGGAGGGCACCTGGCATCTGGGGCAAGAAACACTGAAGAAAATGGCGTCGGCTGATGCTTATGTACTCCAGCCGCTCTGACGTCTGAGAGAAATGCGACATCAGCCGACGTCGGACCCAGACTTTGGAATCCGGCCGACCGAGGGCTGCCTGAGGCAGGACAACCCACATGTTATGACTGCAGTTGCATGTCTATCGGACATCTACATTTATGGTAGGTACAAAACTGTACTTTTCTTATAAAGTCTATCCCACTCAGGGAATAATACATCTTTAGTTATATGCTCATTTAAATTCTCAGTCTCGTGTATTAGCTTGCTTAACTTTTCATCATTATACTTTAACAATAATTGCATAAAGTTGGTACCACACATCAAAAAATTGATTGAATTCTTCTTTATCATTCACAGTTATAGTGATACCCATCGGTACTTTAAAAAATCTTAACCCCTTGGGTACAATTTTCATCTCAATACATTTTCTGATATATGCATTGTCTGTTTTTGCACCATTAATATTTTTGAGATTCTTCCCCATGGAGTAAATCATCTCCTTTAATGTACCCCTGGTACCCATATTCTTATGGTTTACATCCAAAGACTTTAATTTTATCAAAATTACAGTCCTTAGTTAAAAACTGATTAAATTGATTTTCATGAATATTATCACCTCTTCCAGAGGTCCCACAATGTTGATTAATATTGGTCACAGTACCTTTGGAATTGTGTAGTTCTCCAGACCACATTAGAATGTCTTGGTTGGAATAATTCACTTAGGTTTGGTACCCAGTCTATTGGCTTCTTCGTCTGTGTCATAAAGTGAAAAGTCAAAAATAAAATCTGATAAATTCATCTTACTACTGTTGATTGGCTCTGTGATATTCAATGGCAGTTCAATATCAATAGGTCATCTTCTCCCATTCAAACACTGTCCATTGGGAATGGGAATACTGTCCTCCAAAATGTTTGTGCCCTTATTGTGTTGGCTATCCTCTCATCTGTCCATATGTGGAAAGTTGGAAATAGATGTGTATTTGGCCTTTGAATTACATACATCCTTAGCAGTTCCATCTGTGTTCGATAACAGCGGACTTCCCATTCTAGCCCCTGTATTGCTGGAACTCTCCTTGGATGCCTTTGTAAAATCAACTGTTGCCTGTTTGACCTCAAACAACTTCATGAATTTGCCCTTTAAAGCAGTCAACTCCTGCTGAAGTTGTTGCAATTCGGCACAGGCATCTCCCTTCTATTTTGGTGAACCTTCACTGGTTGCCTCCATGGGCTGTGGTCAACTACTGAATGAATCCAAGATAAAACTGTAATAACTTACTGCCACGGAGTTCACAAATAAGTGCTCATTCACCTCCTGGAATAAAATTAGACGAATGTAACTGTCACCATCCACTTCGCATTTCCAGCGTTTATTGCAAAATGTAACCGAAATAAAAACTGAAATAAAAGCTAAATGAATATATAACCAGTTGTTAAGCGCTTTCACCCATGAAATGGGTTTCTTCAGAACACTCCATAGTCTCCTTAAATAACTTATTTGGCGCCAAAACGGGTTCAAATTCTTAAAGGTATATTGCGCTTCAAAGCATCCTAATTTAAATATTCCATAGGATGTAAACACACATTCCGAATGTCTTATTCAACAAAGTTAATAAATATACAAATTTCACCTGACCTCACCATTTAAAAATTCATACAAACATTAAGACATATTTATAAAATGTCATCGCTGGACTGTCATATTATAATATACTCCATATACTACTATAATTAATAGGTCTTCATTTATAAGTGTCATTATCTAAATCTATTCAGCATAACCCCTAAAAAAAGCATATTAACTAAATTTGTCAGCGTAAACCCATACTAATGAATCATCTCTGCAAGCCGCTGAAATCTAAACTGTACTGTCAGCGTGCTATTTTACCGCAGCAATGCCTTCAGAGTTCATCTACAAAAATGTGTATGGAAAATATACCTTTCATTTCACCATTTGCTGTGCTGTATATATAGAATTAGACACTTATTAATATGTTAATAAAACATTTTAAAATTAAAATTATTTGGAATTTTCTGAAAATACACAGATTGCATACTCTATCCGGTGCCATAATAAAAAAAGTCTTGCTAATACCCTTTCTAAGTTTAAACTAAGCACAATCTGTTTATTTAAATTATAATCCTACAAATCATATACATAATATACTTGAATAGCCTTATGACAATTTTACGGTGGATGCATTATTTATAATAACGACATAGATTGCCATTTCCTAAAGAAATAAAGCAAAAATATTTACTTTTCCTCACCAATAATTAAAATAACTTTTATTACTAGTGATACTTAGCTAGATGGTATGAATCACCCAATGCATAGTGGATATGTCAAATAAAACATTTTGACTATTAAAGTAAAGATGCAGATCCTCAGATACAAATGCTCGTACACGGGATGATATAGATTCTTTTATTCCACAAAACGATAGGAATGACAGGTTTAGCGCTTTCAACTGGAGAATCCAGTCTTCATCAGAACAATGTAATAAGACGTTTTACAAGTATATATAGTCTCCAAAGCTGTTTCAATTTGAAAAGACCGCCAAAAACATTAAAGCTGTACTATCCAATTTCCTTTTAATACATACATATCCTAACTATGAAATATTGTCATTTATTCAAATATACAGATATAAATATAAATATAAATATTCATAATGCAAGAAAATGTCTCATATTAATCACCTGTGGTATGTACATTGTATTAAAAACAAGTGATACCTATTCTATTATAAATTAATCCAATTAGCTAGTCCACAGACTGCGCATTGTGCTTACTATCTAGTTAGAATGAATCTGAATCAATTGTTAATAAAATATATAACTATCTAACATAGATATTTAAAAAATTAAAAAATAGTAAACAATGTGTGTATAGGAGCTGAATGAATGTCACAATTAATATGTCTACTATAATAACTCAAAATATAAAAGTGTTCCAATCACGGTAATATGATGCTTAATATTTAATAAATACTTATAGTACTATACTATAAAAAATCTGAATGAAAACATATCTATAATTCCTATTGTGATAAAATGTCTCCCTAAAAGTAGATAATATTGAGTTAAACAAGTGAAGTAATTATTATGAAAGAGCTAAAAAAGGTTTGATGCTAATATACTCATTTAATCCTGGCATCCTAGTGGCGTCAGTCAACATCTGCCACTTGCTTTCGTATGATGCCAATATCATTTTCCAATTTCCTCCATATGGTATACACTTCACCTGATCAATAATAGCAAATTGAAAGCTATGTTCCTCCCCTCTGTCCGAAATATGTCTGTAAAGTGCATTTTTTGTATCACATTTTTGTATTTTATACATATGTTCGTATATTCGCTTTTTTAATTGTCGTTCGGATGTTCTTCATCTCACATTGCTGCAGTCCTTACACTTGGGTAGTCCGCTGTCCTCGGTCGGCCCGAATATCAAAGTATTAGGCTGACGTCGGTCAAGGCGCTTAAGACTGACATCAGGACGTCAGGGTACAAATGCGCATGACCGACGTCATATCCTCAGTCTTTTTTGCCGCATGGTCCGATGCAGAAGCAGCGTTGCAAGTGCCGTTCGGCGTTCTGAAATTTTCAATTGGAGTTTCAGACCGAGTCAAAGTTGGCTAAGTACCCCGTTGGGGAATATTTTAGTTTTTTCTTGCCTCAGTGGTTTACCGGATGTCAGAAAAAGTGAAGAACTGTATTTCTTGTGGGAAACAGATACCGCATAGGGACTATCATACTTTGTGTATTCCTTGTTTGGGGCCTGAGCACGACGTTGTTGGGTGTCGCTTTTGTGTTAGGTTCAATAAGCGCACTATCAAGCGAAGGTTAGATTGTGCCAGGTTGGTCTTCGGGAAGCGGTGCAATTATAATATGCCGTCGGATGCTCCGACGCCCACTTCTTCGAAGAAGCGCAAAGACAAAGCAGCTAAACCCAGGCAAGAAGAGTCGTCCGTACCGGACGCCGGTTCTTTAGAGGCGTCAGTGGAACCGGTGGTTCCGCCGGAGGCTTCTCTGGAATCCCAGGGGGAGACTTTGATATTGCAGGATGTGGCCTCTCAGGAGGCAGGTCAGGCTGAAGGGGCTTCTCAAGTTACTGTACTCCCCTCCCTTCCTAGGGTGGTTAGGCCCTCTCCTTCTGTTTCCAAGGCTTCTCCCAGAGGCAGGCCAGGTTTAGCTTCTGTTGGTGTCACTCCTAGTTCATCAGGATCTGTGCCCAAGAAGCACATGCTTAAAATGGCAGAAGATTTAATTACTTTGATTAGAGGTTCTTTGCCCCCTCCTGATAAGAGGCCTAGGGTGGAACCAGAGTTGGGGAGTTTTGAGCAGGCTTCGATGTTTCAGAGTCTTGGCTGAAGACTTGCAGGAGTATTCTCCTTATTCTGATTCTGATGTGGATGATTCTACTCCTTCTGCTTCTCCTCCAGAAGATTTTTCTTTTTCAGAGACTCTTCATTCCATGAGGGAACATTTTAAGTGGGAAGGTCAGGACTTCTCTGATTCCAGGAAAAGGCTTAGGGAATTTTGCTTTTACCCCAGCATAGGCCTTTGGCTATACCACCTGTTCTGGATGTTGTGGAAGATGTGTTTGCAGAGGCTTCACTTAATCCTGATTCTTTGCCTCCTGCTCCTGTTAAACCGGATAGGTATTACAGGGTGCCTGAGGCTCATAAATATCTTTATAAGAGTCCTAGGGCGGACCCAGAAACTGTTAGTCAGGGACCTAAGGGTGTCAAGGCCTCTGTTGTAAAAAATCCGGTTCCTCCAGATAAAGAGGCCAGAGCTTTGGATAGATGGGGAAAGAAAGTCTATACTTCTTCCACCTTGGCTATGAGGGCTTTGAATTGCCAGTTTGACATGTTGAAATATCAAAACTATCTTCTTTCTCAATTGAAGTCTAAGGTAGATGCTCTGGCGGAAGGCATTGAGTGTAAAGAATTACAAGATTTGGTACATGTCTCTGAACAGGTGGGTAAGCATTCTTTACAATGTGGTTTTGATGCTGTACAGGCCTCGTCTATGGTGGCTGCCACTGGGTCAGTTCTTCGAAGGCACGCCTGGCTGAGGGATCAGAATTTATCTGACCATGTTAAGACAAGGATTTTAGATGCTCCTTTACAGTCTGATGTGTTGTTTGGTTCACCTGTGGAGTCAGTCTTGAAGAAAATGGAAGACAAGGCTAAGTCTATGCAGGCTGTTAAAGATTTTTTGCAAGTTCAGCCTCCGAAGTTTAGTAGGAATTGGCCTGCTAAGGGGTGGACGTACCCTTCTTATGATTCACAGTCTAGGGGTAGATCTAGACGTGGTAGGGGCAGAGCTCAGAGCTCCTTCAGACCTAGAACAGGGAGTTCACCTGCGCAATCTTCGGGTGAGGGCAGGGGCCAGTCCTTTCGTAAACAGGCCCAATGACCTACCTTTTCAGCTGCCAGATCCTTCTTGCCTGGCAGCACCTTTGGGAGGAAGGTTGGCACTCTTCAAGGAAAATTGGAGTTTGGTTACCCAAGACAGATGGGTATTGGATATCATACACCAAGGTTACAAGTTTTATTTCCATACCTTGCCTCCTTTCAAAGGCATGCCGGACGTTCCTCCTCAGCAAAGACTAGAGGCTCACAAACAAATTTCTCTGCTGCTTCAAATAGGGGCCATACAACCGGTCCCTCTGCCAGAAGTGGGCCTAGGATTTTATTCTCGCCTGTTCCTAGTACCAAAGAAGGGGAACACGTGGAGACCAATTTTGGATTTATCTATCCTCAACACTTATCTGGACATTCCCAAGTTCAAAATGTTGACGTTACAACAACTTTTACCTCTGCTGGGCAAAGATCACTGGATGGTGACTCTAGATCTCAAGGAGGCTTACCTTCATGTTCCTATCAGGCTAAGTTGCAGGAAGTATCTGCGTTTTCGGGCTGGGACTTCTCATTATCAGTTCTCTGCATTGCCCTTTGGCTTATCTACTGCGCCCAGAGTGTTCACAAAGGTTCTGGCTCCAGTGATAGCTTTCTTCAGGCTAAGAGGAATACAGATCTATCCTTATTTGGACGATTGCCTGATTCTGGCCCAAGGAAAGGACGAACTTCTTCATCATTTGCAATATGTGATAGCAGTGCTAAGATGCCTGGGGTATTCTGTGAACGAAATAAAGTCCAGTCTAGTACCCTCTCAGGACATGTGCTTTCTGGGTGTGAGACTGAATACAGCATCCCAGATGGCCTTTTCGACCCCGGACAAACAAAAGAATCTTTCTCTTTACTTCCATCAATTGTCTCATCAGTCCAGGCTGACTGCAAGGACAGTCCTTCAAGCCTTGGGGTTCATGGCATCTTGTATTCTGGTGCTTCCCAATGCCAAACTGCATATGAGGAAGCTACAATGGTATCTCAAAATGTATGGACACAGCACTGCCAAGATTTGGACACTGTCATTCAGATAATACCTTGCATTCAAAAGGAATTTTTGTGGTGGGCTCAGGAATGTCACCTAAACAAGGGACTCTCTGTGACCCGGCCAGAGGCGAGTCAGATTCTAACGACAGATGCCTCAGACAAAGCTTGGGGAGCTCATCTAAATGGAAAGTGGGTACAAGACACGTGGCCTGCCAGACTTCAACATCTACATATCAACTTGAAGGAGATGTTAGCAGTCCAATTTGCATTAATAGCTTTCAAGGATTTACTTCTTCCAGGGCAGGTGTTGGTTCTAACAGACAACACAACTGTCATGTGGTACATCAACAAGCAAGGCGGAACACATTCTTATCCTCTATGCAGGCAAGCAATGATTTTGTGGGAGACTGCTCTCAGTTTACAGCTAAATCTTCAGGCAAGGTTTCTGCCGGGAGCACAGAACTCCTTAGCAGATGTGTTGAGCAGACAAATTATGGATCCCCACGAGTGGAAATTGGATCCTCATGTATTTCAGAAATTGACAGTGTTATGGGGAACTCCAGACATAGATCTGTTCGCTTCTCCACTAAACTACCAGCTGCCAAAGTTTTGCACAAAAAGGTTTCATCCCACAGCTTGGAAAGTGGATGCTCTTTCATTCAATTGGAGCAATCTTCATGTGTATGCCTTTCCACCTCTGCCTCTCCTCCCAAAGGTACTCCTGAAGGTCAGACAGGACAAGCCAAAGATGATTTTAATAGCTCCGGATTGGCCACGACAGCACTGGTACCCATTACTGAGAAGTCTGGTACGGGAGCCTCCATGGCCTTTGCCTTCGATTCCTCACCTGCTGTCTCAGGAGAACAATCATTTACTCAATGTCAAACTTCACTCTCTTCACCTAACAGCCTGGCATATTCTGTTTTAAACCCTGGAGGGTCTCAGCTTCCACAGCAAGTTTTGAATGTTATTTTGGAGGCCAGAAGGCCTAGTACAAGGAAAGTGTACGCAGATAAATGGAAGAGATTTTTATTTTGGAGTACAGCAAAGGAATTTGATGTTTCTAAGCCTAATTTAAGTGTGGCCCTTCAATATCTGACTGAGTTACTGGACAAAGGGTTGTCCTTCTCTTCTATTAAGGTTCATGCTGCAGCAATTTCTGCTCACTATGACTGTGACCCACCATTGTTTTCTCATCCTTTGTTTAAGCAATTCCTTAGAGGGGCAAAGAATATAAGACCCCCACGTAGAGCTCCTACTCCTGCTTGGGATCTCAATTTTGTGTTGGAGAAGCTCACTCTACAACCTTTTGAGCCTGCAGCTACTGCCGAGTTGAAATATTTATCATGGAAGACTGCTTTTTTGTTGGCCATTACCTCTGCGAGAAGGGTTTCTGAATTACAGGCCCTTATGGCAGTTGAGCCTTTCTTAATTTTCCATAAGGATAGGGTATCTTTGCGTACTAATCCTTCCTTTATGCCTAAAGTGGTTTCTAGTGTGGCTTTAAACCAAACTATTCATTTGCCTACTTTTTATGCAAACCCCCAAAATAAAGGGGAAAAGATTTTGCATACTTTGGATATACACAGGCAATTGCGATATTATTTGAGCAGAACTAAAGGGTTCAGGCAGTCTCAGCAGTTATTTGTTTCATTTGCTTTGGGTTCTCAGGGCAAGCCTGTGTCAAAACAAACTATTTCTAAGTGGATTGGGTTTTGTATTGCTTTCTGTTATTCCCATCATGGTAAGGAGATTCCAGCTGGGATTAGGCCTCATTCCACTAGGGCTACTGCCACTTCTACAGCTTTTTTAAGGGGGGTGGCAACTAAAGATATTTTGGAGGCTGCTACTTGGAGTTCAGTGCATACTTTCTCTAAGCATTACCACCTTCCACTTTACTCTAAATCTAGGGCTGGTTTTGCCACTGCAATTTTACAGGGCATTTTGGCAGCTCCTACTGCTTTATAGTTTTGCCATCCTCCCTTACCTCTGCTTTGGGATTCTACCCAAGTGTAAGGACTGCAGCAATGTGAGATGAAGAACATAGTACAGTTTTGTACCTACCATAAATGTAGATGTTCAAGATCTACATTGCTGCAGTCCAATTTACCCTCCCTCCTTGCCCTCTGTAGTTAGAGGCGGTTGTGTGGTTTGGGTTGTGAATATTGTGGATATTGTATATATTGTACATATGATTAGTGCAAGGGTGGTTGGTTGTTTTTTGCTGTCTTTTGGTTTTGACCTTTCTTTTTAGGGTCTTCTGACATCTGGGGCAAGAAAAGACTTGAGGATATGACGTCGGTCATGCGCATTTGTACCCTGACGTCCTGATGTCAGTCTTAAGCGCCTTGACCGACGTCAGCCTAATACTTTGATATTCGGGCCGACCGAGGACAGCTGACTACCCAAGTGTAAGGACTGCAGCAATGTAGATCTTCGAACATCTACATTTATGGTAGGTACAAAACTGTACTTTTTGCCAATGTAGTAGGCCATACAAAGAGTACAAGTGGCTAAGTACACCACCTGTTTGGTATTACAACTGCCTGTCCTGAACTTGATGTTAGTATGGTTAATATCATCTAATTGTATATTTTTGGCCTCATTAATGTATCTACACTAGTTACATCTACCACATTTCGTGGTACCTTTGTATATATCATCTCCATCAATGTTGCTGCTAGCTCTCTCCAACATTCTTTTTAGATTGGGGGCTGTCTTGTATACACATTTGGGAGTGGTTCCTACAAAAGTTCCTAAGTTTGATGTAGTAATAATATCCCAATATCTATGCAAAATATCCCGAATGGTGTTGGTGTAAGGTGTATATGTTAGTACACACATTCGTCCATAATATTCGTTGTTGTGATGAATATCATATCTACCATCCTTGTCCATGTCGGGGATGTGTATGATGTTAGCCTCATAATTACCTAATAAGGGTAAATACTTCTTTCCCCATTCCCTTTGCACATAATGAGATATATCATTTAGCATATATTCTGGGTATCCACGATTAAGAAATAAATTTTTGATGAATTCCAATTCTACCTTCATAAGTGTCTCTGTAGAGGACATCCTAGCTGCTCTAATGCATTGTCCCTTCACCACATTTTTAAAAACATGTGGTGGATGATTGCTTGTGAAATGTATATAATCATTAGAGAAGGTAGGTTTCCTATAAACCTTAGATATAAAGCCTGTACCATTATGTCCCACTAAAATATCTAAGTAAGGTAGTTCATCATAACTAAAATTATGAGTAAATTTCAAAAATTCCATGGTTCCATTAAGAAACTCCATAAATTGCTGCAATCTGTCAGTAGATGCCTTCCATAAGATAAAGATATCATCCAAATATCTAACATAGAAGGTGATATCTGTGTAAAATTCACTCTTGAAAAGGAACTCAGACTCCCATTCCAACATCACTAAATTGGCGAATATGGGAGCACACGATGCTCCCATAGCTACACCTTTAGTTTGTCTGAAATACTCTCCTTGAAACATAATCTAATTATGATCCAACACTAGTTCCATCATATCACATATTAAGCATATTTTGTCCCAGTTGTATCCAGAGTGTTTTCTGAGGCTATTAGCAAAGAATTCCAGACCTATATCCTTCGGGATGCTGGAAAAAAGATCCACAACATCAATAGTAAGGAAAATTGTGTTAGAATTCCATTTATCCTTGGTAAGCTTTCCCAAAAAATTCCAGGAGTCCTTCATGATTTGTGGAATATCCTTATAAATATGTTTAAGCCATCTATCAATCAATTTACCTATGTTAAAGGTTTTCGACTTAGATCCAGATACGATGGGTCTAAACGGTGGATTGTCCATCGATTTATGTATCTTAGGGATTCCTACAATTTTGGCTAAAACAGGATAATCAATTTTCAAATACATGTAGGTGTCATTAGTTATCCTGTTGTCAATAAGGTATTCTTCGATGGCAAGATCGACCCTCTTGGGTCCTATATTAATTTGATTAATAGAAACACTTTCATAATTGCCTGATCCATATAGGAGGTGGTAGATACTAGAGTTGTATTTGTTGGTATAGTATATGACTACCCCTCCTCCCTTGTCAGGTTTCATGATCCGCACATCTTTATTACACATAACTTGATTGAGACGTTCCCTTTCCTTGATGGAGAGATTATCCTTTGTGGCTGGCCAATTCTTATTGCTACGTCTCTGGTTCTTATGCAACCAGTAGATGTCTTTACAAACCAGCTTCTCATAATTGGTAATGTGCGGATTAGATGTTGGAATATATGTACTTTTTTTACTAAGGTCCGTGCTGACTGTGCTACTGATTTTCTGTTCTTGATTCTCACTATTATGAAATTGGATGGCAAGGTTAAGTTTACGACAATATAATTTAATTTGTTTAATGTTATCAACTAAATCCATCCTAGGAGTGGGTATGAATTTCATACCCTTACTCATAACTTTAACAAACTCTTCATCTACCTCCACATCAGTGTAATTAAATACATTAAAGCCCTCATAACTAGTCAGAATACTCTTGTTCTTATTATTGCTTTCATCAGAAGATTGTGATGATTTAGTAGTATTCAAAAAAATATCAAAATGATCTTCTGTTAAAGGCTTCAATGTATTACTCTCCAACTTGTGAATGTCACAAGGGATTGGTACACTGTGTCTAGTGTGGGGGTCATGATTTAACTTCTGTATGTATTCCACTGTCTGTTTGGATTCCTTACGGTTAAGGGTATGCCCCCCTGAAAATTTTCCTCTCTAGTCAGGCTTCTAGATTGGTTTCTAAATTCTCTGTGGGTCTGCTGCTGTTCAACACCTTTATCTGATGGCCATATGTATGCCCTATTGCACTTATACAATTCCATATCTCTCGAGATCTTTCTACTCTTTCTCGCAAAAATATTCTGTGCTTTGTTGTCAGCTATAGAGAATTGTTTCTTGAAAAGCTCTTTCCATGAATCAAACTCAATTTGTCTTGTAATTGTGTCATTCATACTTTCTAAATTGTTAGCCAATAGTAATAGTTTCTCATCTTGGTATTTAATTAACAATTTTATATAAGCAAAACCAAAATTATCAAACATACCGTTAAATTCTTACAGTATCATCCTTAAATGTAATTCCTAAAGGTAACTTAAAAAATCTAAGGCCTTTTGGTACAATATTAAGTTTTAAACAATTAGATAAGTAACTACTATCTATTTTTGTATTTTTATATGAGACAAGTTTTCTACCAAAATCATAAATTAAGTCCTTTAAAGAATTATAAACACATTCTTTATTCTTAGATTTGTCATTGTATCCCTTTGTAGTAAAATCATATGTATCATGATTCTCATTTAAAAAGTGCTCCATTAAATCTTTTTCAGTAACAACTGTTTTAAAAACTTGATTGTTGGCAACACTATAGTCAGCACCATCACATCGTATAAAAGTCTTATGTCCCTTATTAAGGCTAGAAACATTATATGTTACAGTACCTTTAGTGCCAGTTTTTTATAGTATAGTACTATAAGTATTTATTAAATATTAAGCATCATATTACCGTGATTGGAACACTTTTATATTTTGAGTTATTATAGTAGACATATTAATTGTGACATTCATTCAGCTCCTATACACACATTTACTATTTTTTAATTTTTTAAATATCTGTGTTAGATAGTTATATATTTTATTAACAATTGATTCAGATTCATTCTAACTCGATAGTAAGCACAATGCGCAGTCTGTGGACTAGCTAATTGGATTCATTTATAATAGAATAGGTATCACTTGTTTTTAATACAATGTACATACCACAGGTGATTAATATGAGACACATTTTCTTGCATTATGAATATTTATATTTATATCTGTATATTTGAATAAATGACAATATTTCATAGTTAGGATATGTATGTATTAAAAGGAAATTGGATAGTACGGCTTTAATGTTTTTGGCGGTCTTTTCAAATTGAAACAGCTTTGGAGACTATATATACTTGTAAAACGTCTTATTACATTGTTCTGATGAAGACTGGATTCTCCAGTTGAAAGCGCTAAACCTGTCATTCCTGTCGTTTTGTGGAATAAAAGAATCTATATCATCCCGTGTACGAGCATTTGTATCTGAGGATCTGCATCTTTACTTTCTTAGTTGGCGGTTCATTATTTTCATTTTGACTATTAAATTAACTTACCCTTAATATGTGTATAAATCAGCTTATATTTATTGTCCCTATTATTACCATACACGTAACAACATGCTCTCAAAATAGATGTTGATAAATAAATGTAAACTGACTATTTTATCTAATAGGATACTACAAATCAAAATGCTTTAACTGATGTAAATATGGGTGTCTTCCTATAACTAGATGACTGTAAAAATATATTCTTAAAGTTCTATATAATGTCAATTTCAATCACGTTAATGATTTGTTCTTAAGGAAATTCAGTACAGAATGTTACCATAAATATTAAGTAGTCTGAATACATTAAAGTTACACTTCCCCTGTTCATACCTTCAATACCAAATGCTCAGCTACTTTTAAAAAGATATCTGTTGCAAAGATATACTATCATTTAATCCAGGTGATGTAGTTGCATCTAGATATAATTGCCACCGTACTTCACTGAAACTTAAATACATTTTATAATCACCACCTCTAGGGTCCTGTTTTATAATGTCTATAATTGCAAATTTGAACCCTAGTATATGGGCCTTAGCTTCTAAGTGTCTAAACAGAGCATTGGAGGAATATTTCTTCATAATATTATATACATGTTCATAAATACATCTATTTAGACTTCTTTCCGTCTTTCCCACATAGAAACTGGGGCATTGTTTACGCACGGCCAGGTATATTACCATTTTGGTTTCACAATTACCTTTGATAAATTTAACTTTTGATTTCATAGCGTTATGGATGGTTATCTCCTTCTCTTCATTAATGTATTTACATTGGTTTCAACATCCAGATTTTCTAGTATTGTTAACCCTTGATATACTACTAGTCTTATTAATTTGTGTTTGTTGTCCCAATAATCTTTTAAAATTTTTTCCCCATCTTATATACTATTCCGGGTTTCGTTCCCATAATCTCTGATAAAATCGGATCGCCTGTAATGAGATACCAGTACTTAAAAACTAGGTCTCTAATATCTCCTGACCATGGGCTATACCACATAATATAAGATCTCTGATGGTTATTCACTGTAGCCCACTTATTAATTCTCCTACTCGTATTAATGGCATCAGATGTGCTACTATTTAAACCTAACATGGGCTTAAATTTCTTCCCCCATTCAAAACTTTTTTCTTGCTTTTTACCGATGTCAGAAAAAGTTAATAATTGTATTACTTGTGGGAAGCAAATACCTCATAAGGATTTACATTTATACTGTATTCCTTGCCTAGGCCCTGATCACAACCTGCCTGGCTGTCGGTTTTGTGCTAGATTTAACCAATGCACTATTAAGCGTTGGTATATTTTTGCATCTAAGTATTTTGGAAACAGATTTAACTACCCATAGATGTCGTTGGATAGCAATCGGACTACCGAAGTACATAAAAAACGCAAAGAAAAGGACAGAGAAAGGCAGTCGATATCCAAAACTGACAAAGCTTCTCCTAAGCCAGTCGCCGGTACTCAGTGAGGCGCTTTCACACCCCCTGATACCTGCTACCTTCAAGTCGCAGGTCTCTACCGACACCCACGTGGAGTCCGGCATGCTACAAGATACTTCAAGGTATTGGACCGATGGCTGTATCTCCCTCAGATGGTTCTGGAGCTGCTGAGCAGGCACTGGCTTCTGAGGGTGTATTCAGACCTTAACCTTTTTGCATCAAACCGAAGAAGGCCGCAAACCCAAAGGCAGACACCTTCTAAAACTGAAAAAATACGATGCCTGAGCCACGTGCACAGGCCTCTATACCTAAAAAACAGATGATCAAAATGGCTGAAGACCTTATTACCTTGATCAGGGGTACCATCCCCCTCCAGGTAAGAGGCCTAGGCAAGACACTGGCTATGAATCTTCAGATCAGGTTTCTGTTTCTTTTGATTCCTCTCCTGATCAGGAATTATCTTTACCTCCCTATAAAGATTCTGATGCTGAGGAGTGTATTCCATCTGCATCTCCTCCTGAGGATTATTCATTTGGAGAAACCTTGCATACTTTGAGGGAGCATTTTCACTGGGAGAGTCAAGACTTCTCAGAATCAAAAAAGTGGTTCAGGGATTTCCTCTTTCTCCCTCAGCACAAGCCTTTAGCCGTTCCCCCTGTGTTAGACATTGTGGATGATGTTTTTTCGGAGTCAAGCCTGACCCCTGACTCCTTACTTCCTGCTCCCAGTAAGCCTGACCGGTATTACAGGGTCCCTGACTCACATAAATTTTTATTTAGAAACCCTGCTGCTGATCCTGAAATTATTTCACAGGGTCCTAGGGGAGTTAAGGTCTCAACAGCAAAAAAAACCCTACTCTCACTGACAGATTCCAGGGCACTGGACAGGTGGGGAAAAAAGGTTTATACATCTGCAACCTTGGCAATCAGGGCCTTAATCTGTCAATTTCATATGCTTAAGTACTAACAACATGTTATGGGTTTGCTGAAACAGAAAATGATCTTGATTTCAGAATGTGCAGGAAATAAGGAATTGCAGGAAGTATTGCACGCAGCTGAACAAGTTGGAAAGCATACCTTGCAATGTGGTTTTGATTATTTAGAGGCCTCCTGCAGGGCCGCAGTTACTGGATCTGTGACTAGGAGGCATGCCTGGTTAAAGGAACAAAATTTGCCTGATCATGTTAAAGCTAAATTGCTAGATGCATCTTTACAGCATGATTCTCTGTTTGGTATTAAGGCAGAAGAGGTTTTAAAGAAACTGGAAGACAAAGCTAAGTCTATGCAAACTGTTAAAGATTTCTTACAAGTGCAGCCACCTAGATTCAGTAGAACACTGGCCTACAAAAAATTGGTCCTTTCCTGTGTCAGACAGAGCTCAAAGGGGCAAATCCAGATGCCCTAAGGGTTCCAGATACCAGGCTCAAGGCTCATTACAGGTCAAAGCAATGGGGAGCACCCTCCTCCAAATCTGGAGGAGATAAAGCGCAAACCTACAGAAAGCAATCCCAATGAGTTCCCTCTGCCTACACCAAGCACTTACCTTTTGGCAGCAGCCATAGGGGGAAAATTAGCACTTTTTGGTCAAAATTGGCATTTAATAACCCAGGACAATTGGGTACTGAACATCGTATCACAGGGATACAGATTCCATTTCCACACTCTGCCAATGACAAATGGTTGGCCAGACCTGTCAAAAAACCAATGGGCAGAGGCACAGAAACAGGTTACATCCCTCATGGATATGAGGGCCATTCAGATAGTACCAGAACAGGAAAAAGGACAAGGTTTTTACTCAAGACTGTTCTTGGTACCCAGAAAGGACAAGGCCTGGCGGCCAATATTGGATTTATCGATTTTGAACACATACCTGGACATTCCAAAATTCAAAATGCTCACTTTGCAACAGCTTCTGCCCATGCTGGGCACGAATGCTTGGCTGGTGACTTTAGACTTAAAAGAGGCATATCTGCATGTCCCAATAAGACAGTTGTGCAGAAGATACCTCTGATTCAAGGCTGGCCTAATGCATTACCAATTCTCTGCACTGCCGTTTGACTTATCTACTGCGCCCAGGGTCTTTACAAAGTGCCTGGTACCAGTAATTGCATTTTGCAGGCAAATTATTCAAATATATCCTTACTTGGACGACTGTCTCATTCAAGCCGAGAACAAGAACACTCTTCTGCTACACCTGGCGTTTGTGAAAAGGCTTCTAGCATGCCTAGGATACACAATAAATGAAAAGAAATCACAACTGGTACCCTCTCAAAAGATAACATTCCTGGGTGCAAGCTTGCATACAACTGGCTTAAAAAAGATGGCTTACCTCATGCCAGACAAACAAAGGCAACTGACTACTTACTTCAAACTGATGGCAACAAAGACCCAGTCTTCTGCAAGACAAATTCTGCAGGCTCTGTGCTTAATGGCATCCTGAATCCTACTAATTCCATATGCAAGACTGCATATGAGGAAACTTCAGTGGTACCTAAAACGTTTATGGAGTCAGCATTCGCACAATCTGGAAACCATGATTCCTCTCATCCCCTGCCTGCAACAGGAGTATGGTGGGCAAAGGCCCGTCACCAAAACATGGGACAGACCTTCACTCTACCCCCTGCCAGCCAAAGCTTAACAACAGACTCATAAGATTATGACTGGGGGGCCCACATGGCAGGAAGATGCATTCAGGGCATATGGGCACCAAATCAAATGCATCTACATATCAACCAGAAAGAGATGCTAGCTGTTCAAAATGCCCTAACAGCATTCAAGGACTTACTTCACCCAGGACAACTACTGATAAAGAAAGACAACACCACAGTCATTTAGTATATAAACAAGCAAGGGGGCACATGCTCATACCCCCTTTGCAGATTATCCATGGCACTGTCGGACACAGCTTTGATCTACCAGATAAATCTCCGAGCTCAATTCCTGCCATGAAAACAGAACACTCTGGCAGACGATTTAAGCAGAAACCGTATGGATCCTCACAAGTGGAAACGAAATCCACAAGTATTCAGCATGATAATAGAGAAATGGGGGAGCCCAGACATAGATCTATTTGCCACTCCTCAAAATTATCAACTGAAAAGATTCTGCACAAGGACTTGTCAGAGTCACAGACAAGCATGGAAAGTGGATGCCCTATCTTTCAGCTGGAAAAAACAGTCTGTTTACACCTTTCCTCCTCTGCCTCTTCTACCCAAGATCCTCTTAAAAGTCAGACAAGAGAAGCCAAAGATGATATTAATTGCCCCGGACTAGCCACGCCAATACTGGTACCCAATCCTAAGGAACTTGTCTCAATACCCAGCTTGGACCTTGCCTCAAAGACTACAACTACTGTCCCAGCACAACAATCAGATATCATATTTTACCCAGACAGGGTGTTTGAGAACAAATCCTCCTTTTATGCCTAAGCTGGTTTCCAGTGTGGCTCTTAACCAAACAATTCATATGCCAACTTTTTATCCAAATCTGCAGAACAAAGGGGAGAGAATTCTGCATTCGTTGGATGTACACAGACAGCTAAGATTCTACTTGAGCAGGACAAAAGCTCTAAGAAAAACTGAGCAATCACTAGTGTCATATGCTGCAGGATCAGAAGGAAAGGGCATCTCAAAGCAGACAATTTCAAAGTGGATAAGCCACTGCATCAGTTTCTGCTACTCACACCATGGTAAACCTGTGCCAAAGGGCATTAGGTCTCATTCCACCAAAGCTGCAGCTACTTCGGCAGCCTTTCTCAGAGGAGTACCAACCAAAGACATTCTAGAGGCTGCTACTTGGAGTTCTGTTCACACCTTTACAAAGCATTACCATTTGCCACTCTAAGTCCAGGGCAGGCTTGGCCACTGCAGTGCTGCAGGGCCTTTTAGCGACACCTAATCCTGTTTAGCTCCAGCCTCCCAACCATAGCTTTGGGATTCTACCCAAATGTAATGACTGCAGCAGTGAAACACGATGAACATAGTACAGTTGGGTACAATTTCAATAAATGTAGATGTTCGAGTGTATTCATAGGTTCATAGGTTCATACTAGGCTATCTGCCCTGGGGTATTTATAAGCCTAGCCCGATTGTTTGGCTTATTGAGTATACTGTGCCCTTTTTAAAGTTTAGTTTACTGTGCCTCTGTCTAATAGTGACACGGAAGTAATCCCCGGGACAAACGTACAATCCCCCATCCACTCGTCAAGATTCTTTTTGAAGAGAGTCAGTGAGGTGCTCTGCCTAACATGAATTGGAATTCTATTCCAGAGCGAAGGGAGCCTCTGGGTTATGAATCTGTCCCTCCAGCATGTTCTATTTATTTCTTTGCTGAGGTTTAAGTCCCTCGAGCGCATGGCTCTAAGGGATTTAGATTTACTGAGGTGGTGCATGTCCATTAATTCTGGGTTGGACATAGCTTTATATGTCAGGCATAGATCGCCTCGAAGTAGGTGGTATGCAGCTGAGTAGAGCTGGAGTTTTTTTAACCGGGCAGCATATGGCATCTGTTTGAGTCCCTTGATCCTCCTGGTGAGGTACTTTTTGGGTCTTTCTAATTGCTGCAGGTGTCGGGTAAGGTACGTCCCAAAGGGGGCATTGTATTCTATGATGGGCCTGATGAGGGATGAATAAAGGGGCACGATTACCTCTGTTGATCTAGATGTGAATCCTTTCATGATGAGGTGGGCTATGTAGAAGGTCTTTCTAACCACTTTGGCAATGTGGTTGTCAAAGGAGAGATTGCTATCAACTTGGGTCCCCAGATCCCTAATTACTTTCTCTGTACTTAATGGGTTACCACCTATGTGGTAATTTGTGGGCACATTGTTTTTGCCAAAGGGTATGACTATACACTTTTTGGCATTTAGCTTTAGACCATGGCTCTGGCACCAGTTATCCGTCTCTGCGAGACCTTTTTGAAGGATGTTTGTTTCAGCTGGAGAGTCGATTATAGCGCCCAGTTTGCAGTCATCTGCGAACTGGGTGAGCCATAGTCCTCCCACATTAGCCTGTACCTCAGAAAAGTAAATACTGAACAAGAGGTCCCAGGACAGAACCTTGTGGGATGCCACTTATGACCGGTTTCGAGTCTGACATGGCTCCATTAACTCTGACTCTGTGGGTTCTGTCTTTGAGCCAGTTTGCGACCCATCTTGTGACATAGGGGTTTATATTTAGGCTGGATAGCTTATCTATGATGCCCGAGTGGGGTATTGTTTCAAATGCCTTTGCGAGGTCCAGATAGGCTGTGTGGACTACCTTTCCTTCATCTATGGCCTTGGTGACTGTTTCGAAGAAGTCGACCAGGTTCAAAAGGCAGGATCTGCCCTTGACGAAGCCAAATTGGGTAGGATCTAGTGTCTGTAGGTCCCCAGTGTCTTTGTTTATGAGTTCCATGATGATCCTCTCCATAGCCTTGCAGACTAGGCTAGTCAGGCTTATGGGGCGATAGTTTCCAGGGTCCGCAGAGGCGCCACTTTTGTGGAGTGGGACCACTGTTGCTGTACACCATTCTTTGGGCACATATCCTGTAGTGAGGCTGAGATTGTACAGCAGTTTTACTTGAGGGATTAGTTCTTCTTGGAGTTCATGTAGGACGCATCCCGGGACGCCATCTGGTCCCATGGAAGCAGTGTTTTTTGCTTTGGAGAGGGCGGCCTTCACCTGAGCATCAGAGATGTTTGGGAGGCTGCACTCTGTCGGGATAGATACTTGCTCTTTTGGGGGGGGGGAGAAGTTTGCACTGAACCTGTCTGCCAGGATATTGGTGATGTCTGTGGGTTCAGTGTATTTTTTGTCGTTTAGAATCAACTCAGAACAAGTCTGGGAGTTGCATCCCAGGTTCCTAACATAACTGAAAAAAGCCTTATGATTGTCTTTAGTGTCCTGTGCAATTTTTCTCTCAAAGCTGGCCTTGGAGGATTTTATGAGGGATCGTAATTTTTTGCTAGTACTGATCAGAGATGCCTTCCCTTTTAGGGATTTTGCTCTATCATGTAGTAGCTTCCTCCTTCTGTTGTACAGTATATTTATGGCTGGGGTCCACCAGACTGGATGCCTGCCTTTGGTTGATTGGGTCTTGATTTTGTTTGGGATAGCATGATCCATGCATTCCTGGAGATGTCCGTAGAATGCGTTTATATAGGATTCTGCAGGTTGGGCCGTAGTTTCCACTGGCCCTGGGGCCTTGAAGTATTCCACTTCGGTTTTGAGAAGTGTGAAGTTCGCTTTTGAGAAGTTTTTCACTGTGGTTTTCTGGGCTGGGGGTGGGGTCGGGATGTGGATATCCAGTGAAATTAATTTATGGTCTGATCTTACTGGTATGGAACATAGAGTCCCCATGTTGGTAATGATCAGGTCTAGTATGTTTTCCCTTCTTGTGGGAGTGGTGACTAGTTGTTCCATAGCATTTGAGTTTATAAATTCCAGGAACCTTTGGGCTAAGGTGCTGGGGCTTGAGTAATGCCCCCAGTCTATGTTTGCGTAGTTGAAGTCACCCAATATATAATGGTGTTTGGAGAGATCTTCATGTTCTCCAATGTTTTCAGGAAAGCCGAGTGGGATTCCTGACTTTGAGAGGGTGGTCTGTAGGATGCTATAAACTGAAAAGCAGTCTTGCCCACTGTCTGTTGCACATGGATGGTACTTTATGCAATGCCACTAACCTGGAGGTGTGGATATCCTTGATAAATATGGAAACTCCCCCTCCTTTTGTGGTTCGGTCCGGGTTTTGGGGCCGAAAAGCATGATATGAGGTATAACCTGGTAGTGCTGCGGTGCTCTCTGGAGCCTTGAACCAGGTTTCTGTCACTGCACAGATATCGATGTTCTCCATACTGAGGAGAGCTTCGAGTGCGTGCATCTTGAGGTTAAGACTTCTGGCATTTAGCAGCATTACCCTTAGTTTCTTGTTCCTTGTGCTGTCTATGGAGGTGGGTTTGACTTTTGAGCCTTGCCTAAAAAAGGCACTATGGGGGTGGCAAGAGCCTTTGCCAATATCCGAAAGCCCAGGGGTGACAGTTGCAATCCGTCCCTAGCGAAGCAACGTGGCTTGTCGAGCATGTCATCCCAGGCTGACAGACACTGGATCCCCTTTGAATGACACCACAATTTTAGCCAATTGTTAAAATCGATCATTTTGTCTCTATACTGTGGCATCATTCTAGGTGAGGGTAAGATGCTGCTCCAAGGTCAGGGTCATACTGGCCTGGGCTACATGATCAGAGAGTTCCTCTGTCTCTTTTCATGTAGTCGAGGGAGGTACGTCTCAGGTCATTCACGCCAGCATGTACAATGACTTTGTCATATTTGTATTTGCTTTGGAGTGACCTGAGTGCTTGCGTTATGTGGCGGATCCTAGCACCCGACAGGCAGCTCACTGTGACCTTCTCTTTATTCAGCCTGGTGAGCGGGACGGTAGTGTGTCTGACAATAGTCACCTATTACAAGAGTATCAGGTGTGTTATTCAGCCTTAAGGGCTGTGACTGCTTGGCACTGTTGCAGTCCAGGTTACCCTCCCGCCATCCCCCTGTCATTCTACAGTTTATCTTTCCATCTGTATCTTCTACAACCTATGTGTTATTTGCTTGTAGATGAAGGTAAAGGTTATATTGATGCATGTATATAGATATTTATATATAATATTGCTACCTTTTTGCGGGCACCTATTTTCGGGGGCAATTAAAACTAAAGAAAATGGCGTCGGCTGCATGTTTTATACCGCTGACGTCATGAAAGAGAAGACAGCAACCGACGCAGGACCCAAGACTTTGGAATTCAGGTTGACTGAGGGCAACCTGCCAGCAGATTACCCAAATGTGTAATGACTGCAACAGTGAATACACTCTAACATCTACATTTATGGTAAGTGTACACTACTGTACTTTTGTCAGTATCACTGTCAGAACTTGACCTTTGGGGTAGAGTTTGACACTGTCTGTGTCAGTACTGGTTTTTGCAGACTTCCTTCAGCATCCACAGGCAGTGACTTCAGCTGTGAGATCTGTGTCAACATTGAATAGTTCCTCCCTCACACAGTATAGCAAGACTGGCAATGAGAATTGTATTGGAAAAGTACTGATGTCTTGGCACTTGTTCTGAAGAGACCAGTCAGGGTCCTCCGGCATCCCAAGGTTTGAATGAGTTGGGCTGAGACTCCCAAAACTGTTACCATTTAGGCTGTAGCAACCCTTAAAGTTCTGACCCCCCCCCCCCCCCAAAAGCCTTCATCTCCTGGATGAACGCTCAAGGGCTGTGGACAGATTTCAGGAATCATGTTTATGCATCTTCCACTTATTTTTTATATGGCTATAGTTTCAAGGGAAGTAGTGGTAGGGATGCTTTAGTCACTGGAAAAGCTGCCAGACAGCTGAAACATGAAGCGCAGTTACAGAAAGCACCAATGCCTTTTGCCAGCTTCACTATGACAGTTGCATACAAGTCAGCAGAGAGTGCTACACCGGCAGCAGATGTCAGTATTACTGTAGTGCTTCTCTCTTGGCTGCACTTGACAGTTTTTCAGAAGACACCAAGGCATCTTTTAGGGGACCCCTACTGTTTGATTCCAGCTGGTTGGCTGAAGTTCAAAATCTCAAACCAGAAGTATCTCTGGCATCTTATAAGGGCATCTAGACTCAGCTAAAGGGACAAGGTAAGTGTTAGCTTTCTCCCTTTTCACTCTGTACTGCGTGTGTAAATATATCTGTATTTATCTAAATATAAAATAGATATAGTTGTCTCTTTCTCTAATGCATACACACCCACACACTATATATATATATATATATATATATATATATATATACACACACACACACACACACACACACATGTACACATACATACATATCTCATTACAGCCGAGTGACGTCTCCAGGCGTTTCTGCAGTTACCTCCTACTGCGCCTCAAGGTGTCAAATATTGTCTGTTCATATTTGCATTAATATTTCCAAAATCATGCTATATACAAGATATCAGAATATATTATCTTGAAGAATACATGATGGCAAACACAACTGTATTGATATATGACCTCTGTCAGTTAGCATTTGGTAGAACTGTAAGGTGATAACTTCATGTTTTAAAGACTGAAGCCACACCCACTGGGAGTTAAAGGTACACATTTCAAAGAGCTCTACTGGAGGGAATGAGATATACATGCACACACACACACACACACACACACACACACACACACACACACACACACACACACACTCTCTCTCTCTCTCACACACACACATGTATGTGTGTGTGTGTGTGTATATATATATATATATATATATATATAAGTAACACACACGCACACATGTGGCTTATCAAAATGTTTGATGGCAGTTACGAGAACTGGGATGGTCGACCACAACAGCTAATGCTAGTGTGTCTTCACTGTTGTAAGGTTGATATTCTGATTTGAGATCGCACTACAGTGAAGATCGGGAAATGTACCCTTTTTCTCACTGCAGTGCGATCTCTGAGTTAGAATATATAATTAGTGGGGGGGGGGCGTAGTGGGGCGTGCCCCCCTGCAAAACTTTTCTAAGAAATCACCAGACGTCCGGGTGAGTTGAGTAATGTTAATAATGTCGAATTTGAATCATCGACTTTACCTCTTTCGTTGTTTTGAGTGAGGGATGTGTTCATTTCCAACTTATTTTTTTGCACAAGTCATTACTCAAACAATTGTATTTTAGAATTTTGATAGTAAACCTGTGTGTGTATATATAAATATATATATATATATATATATATATATATATATATATATATATATATATATATATATATATATATATGATGTGTGTACAGCAAAAACAGTTTAGCAAAATACGTAAAATGCAAGCCTAGCTCAGAGTACTCTATCAGAAGTATTGGGTGAGCAAATGGGTGTTATGATTCATTTGAGCTAGTATACATGATCTGAATTGCCTGGACATAGTAAGGCCTTTTTAAGTTTAATTCTGTTGGCTGCCAAAATAATGCAACTGCTAGAAAATGGAAGTCAGTCTACAGCAACAGTGTTTTGAGGTATTTAATATTATTGTTCTTCTTTCGACTCTTCCCGGTTAGGGGTTGCCACAGCGGAACTCCAGTCCGCTAATGATTGGCAGATTTTTTACGGGTGCCGAGGTGCCAGCTTGACGTCTGACCTTCAGCGAAGGCATGCCCATTCTACGCATGTCTTTTGAACACCACTCTACCGCGGGGATGACATGCAGACTCCACACAGAAGGCGCTCCAGCCGAGAATCGAACGGGAGAACCTCTTGCTGTGAGGCAACAACGCTACCGCTGCACCACTGTGGCTTAGGTATTGAATATTATTAAAGGAGTAAAAGAACTGTAAGAGGGATCTTTTGAAAAGGGAAGGAGTAAATTAAGTAGATGTGTTTGAAAATTGTGGGAACAATGCATGCATAATAATGTTCAGGAGGAGGAGTGAGGTTTAAGGGAAGACAGAAATTCAGCAGTTTTTTGTAATGTTTGATAGCGAAGAAAATATTTGTATGTTGTATTTAAATGGAGAAATGTTAAAATGGTTTCTTTTCTATTGATGTTTGCCTATGTCTTAAGTGATCATTTAGTAAACATAGTTAAAACATGCAAGCCTACACGTGACAAAAAAAATAAATAAATAAACAATAAAAACTAAAATACTATTTCAGTTAAAATCTGTCTCACTTTTTTTGGCAAAGGGGCTAGCCTACAGCCAGCCCTACACCCTTACAGCATTGTTTTGTTGTTTATGCCAACTCTGAGATCGAACAACATTGAGGAGAAAGGCACTTCCCTTATTTGACAATGTGCATCTTGCACAGAACACCAAAGAAATTACAAAGTGCAAACAGTGGAAGTGAATCAAACAGAAGTATTCACTTAAACTCGCTAAACCTAAAATGAGATGCAGCTGGTCTGTCATTTGCATACATAAACAGTTTTGAGCACCTGCATCTCTATGTAACAAAATGCTCTGTATACATAAAATGTATTTGCATGTGTGGCTTGGGTTTTGGGGATTTGTCCTCATGTGGGATTGGCAGTGTTTTAAAGTGCTTTTTCTTGTACTTTTATGTAAAAAAAGTGACTTTTAAGGACTTTAGTTTTACCAGCTCTTGCTGCTTGTTTTCTCCAGTGAAGAGGCACCATGTTTGGCTTTCCTGTAGAATAACCTGTTGGTCCTTCCAGCTACAAAAAGAAAGAGTTAATCAAACAGCCTTTACCACCACAGCAAGCTAACAGTTTGTGCCAGCCGCAGGTGGATGACTGTGCTGTGGGCTATTTGTTGTACCTCGGACCACTTACCTTTTACCCTGACTCTCTGGTGTAGCATTTAAGCCACTATGAACCTAGGGGTAATCACATTCTTTGCTGCTGTTGAGATCCCCTCAGTGAACAAGAGAGATCACTCTTGTCAGTCCTGGGAGAGGGAATAGGGAAGGTTTCCCTGTTTTGTCAAAATGTTGTGCCCATCTGTATGGAAGTTGTTGCTGCCATTAATAACACCATTTGCTCCATTTTTCTTATCAAAAAGAAGCGGAAAACTAAGCATATATGTTCACTGTGTCAGATTTCCCTGGACAGGAGTAGTTTGCTGGGTCTGGCACAGGGTTTAATTCAGGCTGCTGTTCCTTATTGTAAGGTAGCTTCTGGTGAAAGAAAGAGGGATACCTACTTTCCTGAAGAGATCCAAGATCCTGAATATAGACAGGAGGATGAAGACAGGTAGTGTTTCCTCCTTAGCTTGCTGATTCAGACTCAGAGGAGATCTCAATTATTGAGTCTTCCTTTAGAGTTTCTCTTTGTCTAAGACTGTTTCTAGAATGTGTGTTGCAAGTGTTTTCAGTGAGAGCGCACTGAGGTTTTTCAGTTCTTCAGAAAATGTGAGCTGTTACAGAAGGAATTTCCAGAACCTGCACCTATGCCTCCATTTTTGTCTGCCTTACAGGATGTGTGTATTACTGCCTGCAGTTTTCGTAATAGTCAGCCAGCTGCTCCTAAAATGGCAGATAGGATGTGTAAAGCTCTTCAGTCTTAAGTTTTTATACAATCTTCCCAAACCTGATACAGCAGTCATAGTTATAGTTAATTTTTCCACTGCTAAATAGTTAATTTCAATCCTGTTATTTTGATAAATAGTTTCATACGTATTTGCTAGGCTGACCACCTCAAGGGCTTTAAGCCTAGTCATGCATCCTAAATCGGGCAAGTTCTGGTACCCTTAAGTATAAGCAGGGGCTTAGGAAATCAACCTGCAAACTAGTAGAATAATCATTTTCAGGCTGCCTGTGTCCATTAGAGAGAGAGGACCAAACCAGGGGTGAATTTCCTGTTCCCCATCCAAATGTCCAAATTAAACTTGAGTTGGGTTAGCGAGGGACTGCATCACATGGATGGGGACGCCTGTTCCAGAGAAAGAGGTATTCTGTGGGATACATAGCTGTCTCTCCAGCAGGCTCTGTTTATATCACAGGCAAGGTTTAAGTCTTTAGAATGGGTAGTTCTGGTGGTGTTTGTTTTGTGGATATGCAGGAGATCCATCAGAGTGGATTCTGACAACATGTATCTCAGCTTAACCGCCTGTAAGTGACAGTGCAGGGATAGGGCTTTGAAGTAGTCTGTATAGGACATATTATTTACACCCTGTTATTTTATTGAGGAACCCCTGTGGATGTTCCAATAGTAACTCCCCAATTATAATTTCCTGGGTCTTGTCCATGAACCAGCTGGCTATCCACCAGTTGAAATAAGGGTTTGTACCTAACCGCTTGAGTTTGTCAACAATATCCAAATGGGTTATTTTGTCTAATGCCTTGGCCAGGTCAAGGTAGGCAGTGTGAGCTGTTTTGTCCTCATCCATTGCTTTAATGACCTTCTCACAGAAGTCCACCAAGTTGAGTAAGCAAAACCTGCTCATGATGAAACCAGATTGGGCTGGGTCTAGTGCCTGGAGGTTTCGTATGTCCTTAATCTGTTCCATAATTCTTTCTTTCCAAGGCTTTGTATGCGAGACTTTTATAGGTCTGTAGATGACCCACCTTTGTGCAGAGGGGGATGACTGTTGCTGTTCTCCATTCGTGAGGCACAAAGATTGTTTGGAAACTACAGTTAAATATCACTTCCAGAAGGCCTGATAGGTTGTGTTTCATGCTATGTAGAAAGCATCTTGGGAATATTGTCTGGGCCCACTGATGCAGTGCTCTTCACCTTACAGAGAGCATTACGGACATCTTGACTAGTAATAGCAGGCAGTGTTGTATTTGATGGGATTTCCTGAAGGAATGTTGAGAGGGGTAAAGTTGGAGCTGAATTTGTTGGCCAATAGGTTTGCTATGTCGTCTGGCTCATTATAGGTGGCTTCATTTTCTATGAGCTCTGCAGACAATTGTGTATTGCCTTTGTGGTTGCAAAATTAGCTAAAGGATGCCTTATTGTTGTCCTTGGCGTGGGAGGGCCAAATTTACCTCAAATTTGGCTTTGGTAGACTTATCCTCTTGAGTTTTTAGTTTGTGTGTTTTATACTGCTGGGTGCTGCACTTCCCAATTTTTGCTATGATTTTCTTCCTTCTGTTACATAGCCTATTGATGTTGTGGTTCCACCAGGGTGGCTTGTTTTTTTTTTATTCTGTACTTATACTTGGTTGCATCTGCCTCTTTGCAGCTATTGTTTTGCTTGTACAAGGTTTCTATGAAATTTTGCCAGGTTATTACTTAATAGTTGGACGTTAGTCTTAGAGTAGTTCCTGAATATTCCAGGTGGGACGATGGAGTATGAGGGAAAAAGTGCATGGTTTTACAACGTTTTATTTTCAGAATTTTGAATTGTCAAACTCATGTTAGTTTGTCCTAACTAGTTTTAAGGTATTATGAATGTTTTGTCTGCAGTTTCTTTTTAATATGAAACGTATGCTTTAAATACTTTTTTGGTTTCTTCTATTGTTCAAGTCAGTACTCATTGTACACAGTGCTTGTATTATTCCAATACTTTTTCAAAGGCTGTGGGCACTTGTACTGTTTTGAGGAGGTTTGTATGGCTGCGTTCTCAGAGCCTCCCAGACAGTGTTAAAATAAGATTGCATAGAGATTTAGTTTTCGGTTCCTCTGCTACAGAGGTGATCAAAAAGTGTGCTGAAAGGGTTAAGCCGATCCATAGAAATTTAAGATTTTTTTTGCTCTCTTTTTCCACATTTTCCAAAAGATTATCTTACTCGGCCTGTTTTGGTAAAGAAGCAAACACACAGTCTAAACAAAATGGAGATAAATAGGCATTTAAGAAGAAAAGGCGAGGGGGTTTCCAAGAAGAATTCTGGAAACTCCCAAATCCAAGGGCATTCCATTAAGTCAGAATGACTTTTTAAGAGACTTTGTTCCCACCTCCTACTCTGTCATTCCCCTTATTCCATAACGTTTGATTCTCCACTTTTTCTTTGGCGACAGTTTCAGACAAATAGGTTCTGAAGATCGTTCATCGTGATTAATGATGGCAATGGGAGGAAATTCCTTTCCAGAGAGTAATTCCCCACTCTTCAGACCAGACTGTTGTTACCACCTGGCCCATCACATGCTGTCCTAGGGTGACAGGACCAGTTCCTCCTCCCCCTGTGGGAAAGAGGTTTTTGTTCATGGATGTTTTTAGTGCCAAAGAAAGAAAATGTTTGGAGACCAGTTCTAGATCTTTTCTCCTAAACGTGTTTGTGATGGTGGCTAAATTCAAAATGAAGTCACTTCACAACCTGCTACCTCACCTTCCTCATTCAAGATGTTCGTGTTTCACTGTTGCAGTCATTACATTTTGGTTATCCTGCTGGCAAGTTGCCCTCAGTCGGCCTGAATTCCAAAGTCTTGGGTCCTGCGTCGGTTGCTGTCGCCTCTTCCCTGACGTCAGGTCGTCAGGGGTATAAAAGATGCAGCTGACGCCATTTTATTGCATCTTTCTTGCCGCACGGTGCCCGACAGTTCGCAAGTGCCGGTTGGCCGACTCCTGAGATTTTTCGTGTTTGAGTTTCAGATCCGAAGTCTTCATTAAAAGCCAAGTACCTTGTTGGGGAAACTTTTTTCATGCTCCAGACAGATGTCAGAAAGTTAATTGTATTTCTTGTGGGAAGCAAATACCTCATAAGGACTTTCATTCTTACTGTATTCCTTGCCTAGGCCCTGACCACAACGTTGCTAGTTGTCGGTTTTGTGCTAGATTTAACCAACGCACTATTAAGCGTCGGTACGATTTTGCATTAAGCTATTTTGGGCGAAGATTTAATTATACAATGTTGTCGGATAAACATCTGACTACTGGAATTCACAAAAAACGCAAAGAAAAAGAAAACGACAGATTCATATCACATCTCTTATCATTATCATTCGTAAATGATGTGTTTCTTAATTTGATCCAGAAACACAAAACCTTTTCAGTTTTCTGCCTTTACCCTCTGGACTATCCCACTGCACCATTAGTGCTCTCAAAGTGGCTAGCTCCAGTTACAGCTTATTGAAAGTTACAGGGTATCCACATTTTTCTGTACTTAATCAATTTGTTTATCTTTGCAGTTTTTTTTCAAAGTGAATCTCTCCCTTGGGTGAGAGATCTCATATGGGATGGTCTGGGGTACAACAACAGGCAACACCAGAGTTACCCACCTGCAGCTGAGGCAAATTGCAAGCTTGCTTTGGAGGCAAAACCTGTTTTCTTAGCTTTTTCTTTTCGTGGCTGGAAGGACGACTGACTGTGGGACCAGTAGTCTGTTCCATCGGCAAGACGAAAATGGTGCCTCTTTCCTAAGGAAGGCTAGCAGCAAAACTTGGTAAAACTACCAGTCCACAAAACTTGCGTTTTTGACAGAACAAAACACAGTAAAAAGCACTTTAAAACACAATGGCTGCCCCACAGTTTTCACCACAGAAGAATGTTAGTTATGAGACAGTTCATTAAATAGCACTTCTAACTTTAAAATAACTTCCTGAGGAGGAGTAATAAACCATTAACAAAATTTAAGAAATGGAAGATTTTTTTCCACCCAAGGGGAACTTACCTGCCAAGCAAAGAAGAGAAAAGCATAAGCTGATCATAATCTTCAAAAGCTCGGAATCGTACTCTTTGGTTGCACTAAAGGGCTTTGCGCCCAAACTTGCCTTTGTCAGCTCAGCTCAAACTGCTTGACAGTTTGGTTGCATGGAAGGTGCCCTGAAATTTTGGAAGCTGGCCGAGTGTTATATCTTTAGCAGGCTATAATCCATATGCCTAAGGGTACTGCAGTAATGATCAGTATGAAGAACATCAAGAAGATACTTGAAATAAAGTAAAAAAACAAATAGATACTTGTCAGAAGCGAAAAGTCATGTTTAGAATATAAAGCTTGTTAGAACCACCTACAAAAAATCACTGTAGCATTAATAAGAGTATGAAGTGCATTTTGCTCTCGCTAAAAATTAAAATAAAGCTAATTAGAACAACCCCTTATTTTCAGTGACATGAAGCCAGTTGTGTAATAATTGCAACTTCTTCAGATGTATGTATTTGTGCCGTATAAGCTTCAAACAGCATGTAATAGAAACTGTCAACTTGTTTACCCCCTGTTTAGTTCTCTTAATAAGAAGAGTTCTCCTTTGTTCAGAAGTTTTGCCATGGATTCTAGTTAAGTTTGCTGGGTGTTCAACCTTATTTTTTTTTTAATAGAGGAATTTTTTTTTCATTGGAACTGTAACTTGAAAACAGGGATACAGTTGGCAAAATCTGACTGCATTTGTCAACTTAGAACTTGGAAAAAGCAGTCAAAAATTTTTCCATTAGTTTAATTATAAATACATGATTTCAAAGATGTATTTCAGTTTCTGTTTTATCCTGTTTGTTGACATTCCTGAGCAGAGGTAATTTAAGATTTGCTCATATTTCATATGGTGCTTTTTCTTTTCCACACCACTGCGTAAGTTGCAGGTATCATACGTAGCCATTTAATTTTTTGTTGCTCTTAATGTATCGCTGAACACACAAAAAATGTAATCGGTCGACAGAGTTTTTTATTTAATTTTTTATTTATTTTACATTTGTTAACCGGGAGAGTCCGACTGGATACATGTCCATTTTCATTGGAGGCCCGGGGAGAAAAGCTCCAGGTTAGTAAACAAACAGTTAAGCACATTATACGAAAGTTATACAGTTACAATACAATGCTCAGTATAAAAAAATAGTTATGTTACTGTACAATAAACAAACATTTAAACAGGGAAGCAAAAGTAAGAGGGCAGAAATAGGTCTGATCTTCGTGTTTCACTGTTGCAGTCATTACATTTGGGTAATCTGCTGGCAGGGTGCCCTCAGTCGGCCTGATTAACAAAGTCTTGGGTCATGCGTCGGTTGCTGTCCCTTCTTCCATGACGTCAGGTCGTCAGGGGTATAAAATATGCAGCCGACGCCATTACATCAGTCTTTCTTGCCGCGTGGTGCCCGAAGCAGAAGCAGTTCACAAGTGCCGGTCGGCCGACTCCTGAAATTTTCGATTTTGAGTTTCAGATCCGAATTCAACTAAAAAGCTAAGTACCCTGTTGGGGAAACTGTTTCTTGCTGCTTACCGATGTCAGTAAAAGTTAATAATTGCATTACTTGTGGGAAGCAAATAACTCATAAGGATTTTCATTTGTACTGTATTCCTTGCCTAGGCCCTGACCACAACTTACCTTGCTGTCGATTTTGTGCTTTATTTAATCAACGCACTATCAAACGTCTGTACATTTTTGCTTCTAAATTTTTTGGCTCACGCTTTAATTATCCAGAAATGTCTGTTGGCAATCCGACTACCAGGATACCTAAAAAAACGCAAAGAAAAAGACAGAGACAGGCTGTTGAGGTCCAAAATTGCAGACTACACTTCTCCCCAAGCCATTCACCAGTTCTCCGATACTCGGTGAGGCACTTTTGCAGCCCCTGATACCAGCTACTTCTGATTCGCAGGCCTCTACTGAGACCCATTCAGAGTCGGGTATGCCGCGAGATGCTTCAGTTATGGAACCTGCGGATGTCTCTACCTTGGATGTGTCCTGAGCCGCTGTGCAGGCACTGGCTTCTGAGGGTGTTTTCAGGCCTACAGATTTGTTTATTAGACCGACGCCATCTTCAAAATTAAGGTCAAAATCTCAACCTATGCCTAAAAAACAATACCTGAGCCGCGTGCAGGCCCCTATGCCTAAAAAGCAAATGATCAAAATGGCTGAAGATTTAATTACTCTCATCAGGGGTAGCCAACCCCCCCCCCTTCTAAGAGGCCTAGGCAAGACATTGATTATGAAACTTCTGAGCAGGATTCTATTTCTTCTGACTCTTCTAATGAACAGGAATTGTCTTTACCTCCTTACGAGGATTCGGATGCAGAAGATTCCATTCCTTCTGCTTCTCCCCCCTGAGGATTTTTCTTTTGGGGAAACTTTACATACCTTAAGGGAACATTTCCACTGGGAATGTCAGGATTTCTCTCAACCTAAAAAGAGACTTGGGGATTTTCTTCTTCTTCCTCAGCGTAGGCCTTTGGCTATACCTCTTGTTCTAGACATTGTTGATGTTTTTTCAGAATCTAGTATTGCTCCTGATTCTCTGCCTCCGCCTTCTTGTAAGCCAGACAGATACTACAGGGTTCCTGACTCCCACAAATTCCTTTTCAAAAATCCTGTTGCAGACCCTGAAACCATTTCTCAGGGTCCCAAGGACATTAAGGCTTCTACTGCTAAAAATCCTACCCCTTCTGATAGAGATTCCAGGGCACTGGATAGATGGGGAAAGAAGGTTTACACTTCTGCAACCTTGGCAATCAGGGCTTTAAACTGTCAATTTCATATGCTAAAATATCAGCAGCATATCATGGGACTGCTTAAACAAAAAAATGATGATTTCTGACTGTGTGGAAAACGAAGATTTACAGGATTTACTCCATTCAGCTGAACAAGTTGGAAAACATACTTTGCATTGTGGTTTTGATTCCTTGGAGGCCTCTTGCAGGGCTGCCGTAACTGGGTCTGTGCAAAGAAGGCATGCTTGGCTCAAAGAGCAAAATCTGCCAGATCATGTTAAAGCAAAATTTTTGGATGCTCCTTTACAACAGGACCATCTCTTTGATAATAAGGCTGAAGAAGTTTTAAAAAAAGATGGAAGATAAAGCTAAATCTATGCAAACTGTGAAAGATTTCTTACAAGTGCAACCTCCAAGATTTAGTAGGCACTGGCCGACTAGGAACTGGTCCTTTCCAGTTCCTACGAGAGCCACTCAAGTCAAACCCAGGCATACCAAAGGCTCCAGGTTTTGGTCACAAGGGACTTTCAGAACAAAACAATGGGGTGCCTCCTCTTCCAAATCTGGAAACAAGACACCTCCCTATAGTAAGCAGTCTCAATGACTTCCCTTTACACTTACCAAGCACTTACCTTTTAGCCGCCCTGTTAGGGGAAAAACTGGCTCTTCATGCAAGAAACTGGGAACTTATAACCCAGGACAAATGGGTTTTAAATGTAATATCCCAAGGATACAGATTCCATTTCCACACGTTGCCAATTCCAAATGGATGGCCAGACCTGCCCCCAAATCAGTGGGTAAAGGCCCAGAAACTAGTACTTTCCCTCATGAGCATGGGGGCTATTCAGCCAGTAACAGAAGAGGAAAAGGGACAAGGTTTCTATTCAAGACTTTTCCTGGTACCCAGAAGAGACAAATCATGGTGTCCAATTCTGGACTTATCTACTCTAAATATCTTTCTGGACATACCAAAATTCAAGATGCTGGCTCTTCACCAGTTACTTCCTATGCTAGGCAAAGATGCCTGGTTGGCAACTCTAGATTTAAGAGGCTTACCTGCATATCTCAATCAGGGAATCTTGCAGAAGATACCTCCGCTTCAAGGCAGGCAACTTGCATTACCAGTTTTCTGCACTGCCCTTTGGCTTATCTACTGCACCAAGGGTCTTTACAAAGTGCCTGGCTCCAGTAAAGAAATATTCAAATGTTATCCATACCTGGACAATTGTCGAATTCAGGCATAAAACAGGACACTCTTCTAAACCATCTGGCGTTTGTAAAAATGGTTCTAACTTGTCTAGGGTACACTATAAACAAAAATAAATCACAACTGGTACCATCTCAAAAATTACATTCCTGGCTGCAAGCTTGAATACAACTGCCCAGATGGCTTTCCTTAGGCCAGAGAAGCAAATTCATTTGGTGATTTACTTCATACATGTGGCCACAAACCCCTGCTTTCTGCAAGGCAAATACTGCAAGCCCTGAGGTTCATGGCCTCCTGCATTCTGCATTCTTCTAATTCCATATGCAAGACTGCATATGAGGAAACTTCAGTGGTACTTAAGTCTATGGAGTCAGCATTGTCGCAGCCTGGAAACTATGATTCCTATCATTCATTGCCTGCAACTAGAGTTCCTGTGGTGAGCAGAGGCCTGTCACCAAAACAAGGGACTGCCATTCACACCACCCCCTGCTGCCCAAACCCTTACTACAGACGCATCAGACTATGCTTGGGGGGTACATCTGGCAGGGAAGTGCATTCAGGGTAAATGGAGCCCAAATCAAATGCACCTTCATATCACTCAAAAAGAAATGCTAACTGTACAGAATGCACTGACAGCCTTCAAGGACTGCCTTCATCCAGGACAATTAGACAGAGAACATCACGGTTATGTGGTACATAAACAAGCAGGGGGTATACACTCCTACCCCCTTTGCAGACTAACCATGGCATTGTGGAACACGGCCTTGCCCTATCAAGTACAACTACAAGCTCCATTACTGCCAGGAAAGCTGAATACTCTGGCAGACGAACTAAGCAGATATATCATGGACTAACACGAATGGAAACTGGAACCACAGATTTTCAACATGTTGCCATGCAAATGGGGAAACCCAGACATAGTTCTGGGGTGAGGCAAAATTAACTATCAGCTGGACAAATTTTGCACAAAAACTCATCACAAAAAAGCCAGGAAAGTGGATGCTTTATCCTTCAGCTGCCTTTTCCCCTCTGCATCTGCTCTCCAAAGTTCTACTAAAAGTCAAGCAGGACAAACCAAAAATTATTTTGATTCCTCCCGACTGGCCTCGCCAACACTGGTACCCACTCCTGTGCAGTGTGTCACACCTTCCACCATGGCATCTGCCTCCGACACCTTACTTACTGTCTCAGCAGAACAACCAAATTCTGCACACTCTGCTCCAAACTTTGAATCTTGCAACGTGGCTAATCACCTAAATTCACCCTTAGCATCCCTCAGCAAATCTGTGATGGATGTAATTTTGGAGGTGAGAAGGCCTAGTACTAAAAAATCTTATGCTGGCAAATGGAAAAGATTCTGTCTCTGGACTCTATTTTAGGGGATAAGCACAGCAGTGCCCAACATTCCTCAGATTTTACAATACTTAACTGAGATGCTTCACAAGGGCCTTTCCTTTTCTTCCATAAAATCCATGCCTGGGACCGCAATTTTGTATTGGAAAAGCTCACTATCCCTCCTTTCGAGCCAGCTGCTACTGCAGACTTAAAATTTATCCCCTAGAAAACAGCTTTCCTTTTAGCAGTCACTTCATCTAGCAGGATTTCCGAATTACAGGCTGTTATGGCAGTGGAGCCTTTCATCATTTTTCATGCGGACAGGGTATCTCAAAGGACCAATCCATCCTTCATGCCTAAGGTGGTATCCAGTGTGGCTCTTAATCAGAAAATTTATTTGCCAACTTTCTTTCCCAATCCACAGAACAAGGAGGAGCGGATTCTGCATGCATTGGATGTACACAGACAACTTAGATTTTACTTAAACTGGACAAAATCTCAAAGAAAATCTGAACTGCTGGTGGTATTTCCTGCAGGGGCGGAGGGAAAGGCTATTTCAAAGCAGACCATTTCCAAATTGATAAGCCGTTGTATTAGTTTCTGCTATATGCACCATGAAAAACTATCCCCCAGGGGATCAGATCCCATTCCACCAGGGCTACATCTACTTCTACGGCCTTTCTCAGATGTGTTCCTACCGGGGACATTCTAGAAGCTGCTACCTGGAGCTCAGTTCATACGTTCACCAAACATTACCATTTACCACTTTTCTCTAAATCCAGAGCTGGCTTTGCCACTGCTGTCGTGCAGGGCCTTATAGCTGGTCCTAATGCTGTATAATTCCCTCCACCCAACCATAGCTTTGGGAATCTACCCAAATGTAATGACTGCAACAGTGAAACACTAAGAACATAGTACAGTTGTGTACACTTAGCATAAATGTAGATGTTTGAGTGTATTCACTGTTGCAGGTCCTGGTTACCCTCCCTCCAGCCCCCTACCTTTCTCTGGCTATATCTCTACTTTCTTTCACTATGCTTAAAAGCCCTTTTGGTGTATTTGCTTTTGGGATTGGAGGTATATTTTTTGTGTTTATTTTTATTTGCTCCCCATTTGGGGGGCACCTGACATCTGCGGCAAGAAAAACTGATGTAATGGCCTCGGCTGCATGTTTTATACCCCTGACGTCATGGAAGAAGGGACAGCAACCGATGCAGGACCCAAGACTTTGTTAATCAGGCCGACTGAGGGCAACCTGCCAGCAGTGAATACACTCCAACATCTACATTTATGGTAAGTGTACACAAATGTACTTTTCAGTTACATAATGCATAGATGTTCTTTGTGTTTCACTGTTGCAGTCATTACATTTGGGTAATGTGCTGGCAGGTTGCCCTCAGTCAGCCTGAATAACAAAGTCTTGGGTCCTGCGTCGGTTGCTATCTCCTCTTCCATGACGCCAGGGGTAGAAAACATGCAGCCGACACCATTTTAATCAGTCTTTCTTGTCACTTGGTGCCCGAAGCAGAAGCAGTTCGCAAGCGCCAGTCGGCCAACTCCTGAAATTTTTGTTTTCAAGTTTCAGAACCGAAGTCTTCAATCTAAAGCCAAGTACCCCATTGGGGAAACTTTTTCTTGCTCCTTACCGATGTCAGTAAAAGTTAATAATTGAATTACTTGTGGGAAGCAAATACCTCATAAGGATTTTCATTTGTACTGTATTCCTTGCCTAGGCCCTGATCACAACGTGCCTTGCTGTCGGTTTTGTGCTAAATTTAACCAACGGACTATTAAGCGTCTGTATATTTTTGCTTCCAAATATTTTGGCTCTGGATTTAACTACCCTGAAATGTCGTCTGTTAGCAATCAGACTACCGGATTACCCAAAAAATGCAAGGAAAAAGACTGAGACAGACCGTCTAGGTCCATAACCAACGACAAAGCTTCTTCTAAGCCAGTCGCCGGTTCACTAGTACTCAGTGAGGTGCTTTCGCAGCCCCTTATACCCGCTACTTCTGAGTCGCATGCCTCTACTGAGACCCATTCGGAGACCGGTATGCCGTGAAATTCGCCAAGTATTGAACCTGCAGATGTCTCTCCCTTGGATGGGTCTGGAGCCACTGAGCAGGCACTGGCTTCTGAGGGTGTTTTCAGGCCTCAACATTTTTATATTAAACCGACGCCATCAACAAAAACAAGGTAAAAAACAACTATGTCTAAAAAACCGACGCATGAGCCATGTGCTTCGACCCCTATGCCTAAAAAACAAATGATCAAAATGGCTGAGGATTTGATTAACTTGATCAGGGGTTCCCAACACCACCCTGTTAAGAGGCCTACGCAAGGCACTGATTATGAATCTTCAGATCAGGTTTCCATTTCTTCTGAATCCTCTTCTGATCAGGAATTTTCTATCCCACCTTATGAGGATTCTGATGCAGAGGAATCTATCCCATCTACATCGCCTCCTGAGGATTCCTCTTTTGGAGAGAATTTGCATACTTTAAGGGAACATTTTCACTGGGAGAGTCCGGACTTCTCTGAATCAAAATAGGCTTAGGGATTTCCTTCTTCCTCAGCATAGGCATTTGGCAATACCTCCTGTTTTAGACATTGTTGATGATGTGTTCTCAGAATCTAGCATGGCTCCTGATTCCCTGCCTCTGGCTCCTAGTAAGCCAGACAGATATTACAGGGTTCCTGACTCCCACAAATTTCTTTTCAAAAATCCTGATGCTGAGACTATTTCATAGGGTCTCAAGGGTGTTAAGGCTTCTACAGCGAAAAATCCTACCCCTTCTGATAGAGATTCCAGGGCGCTGGATAGATGGGGTAAGAAGGTTTATACATCTGCCACCCTGTCAATCAGGGCTTTAAACTGCCAATTTCATATGCTTAAATATCAACAGCATGTTACGGGCATACTGAAACAGTAAATGTTGATTTCTGATTGTGTGGAAAATAGAGTTACAGGATTTATTGCATTCAGCAGAACAGGTTGGAAAGCATACTTTGCAATGTGGTTTTGATTTTTCTTCTTGTGCCACCGTTACTGGATCTGTGTTAAGAAGGCATGCCTGGCTCAAGGAGCAAAATCTGCCTGATCATGTTAAAGCTAAATTGTTGGATGCCCCTTTGCAGCATGATACTCTGGTAATAAGGCAGAAGAGGTATTAAAGAGAATGGAAGACAAAGCTAAATCTATGCAAACTGTGAAGGATTTCTTACAAGTGCTACCACCCAGGTTCAGTAGGCACTGGCCTACTAAAAAATGGTCCTTTCCTGTGTCCAACAGAGCCAATCAGGGCAAACCCAGGTGCTCAGAAGGCTCCAGATATCAGTCTCAGGGATCTTACAGGTCAAAGCAGTGGGGTGCCGCCACCTCCAAATCTGGAGGTAACAAAGCTCAACCCTACAGTAAGCAGTCTCAATGCCCAAGGACTTAAATTTTGGCAGCCCCCCTGGGGGGAAAACTAGCACTTCATGCTCAAAAGTGGCAGTTAATAACCCAGGACAAGTGGGTATTAAACATAGTATCCCAGGGGTACAGATTTCATTTCCATACTTTGCCAATTCCAAATGCATGACCGGATCTGCCACAAAACCAGTGGGCAGAGGCCCAGAAACAAGTCATGTCCCTCATGGATAAGGGGGCTATTCAACCGGTACCAGAAAAGGAAAAAGGACAAGGATTTTATTCAAGACTGTTCCTGATACCCAGAAAAGACAACTCATGGCATCCAATAATGGACTTATCGATTCTGAACACGTTCCTGGACATTCCAAAATTCAAAATGTTGATTTTTACAACAGCTACTGCCTATGCTAGGCAAGAAAGCTTGGTTTGTAACTCTAGACTTGAGGCATACCTGCATATCCCAATAAGGGAATCTTGAAGATACCTCCGCTTTAAAGCAGGTTTTTTGCATTACCAATTCTTTGCACTGCCCTTTGGCTTATCTACTGTGCCCAGGGTCTTTACAAAGTGCCTGGCACCAGTAATTGCATTCTGCAGACAAAGAAACATTAAAATGTATCCTTATCTGGACGACTGTCTCATTCAGGCAGAGGACAAGGACACTCTTCTTCAACATCTGGCGTTTGTAAAAAGGCTTTTAGCATGCCTAGGGTACACCATAAATGAAAAGAAATCACAACTGGTACCCTCTAGTTACATTCTTGGGTGCAGGCTTGAATACAACTGCCCAGATGGGCTTACCTCACACCAGACAAGCAAATACAGTTGACAGCATACTTAAATCAAATGGCAACAAAAGCCCAGTTATCTGCAAGACAAATTCTGTAGGCTTCGGGATTCATGGCATCCTACATTCCACTAATTCCATGTGCAAGACTGCATGAGTTGACTTCAATTCTACCTAAAAAGTTTATGGAGTCAACATTTTGTAACAGCCTGGAAACAATGATTCCTCTCATTCCCTGCCTACAGCAGGAGTTTCTCTGGTGGGCAAAGACATGTCACCAAAACAAGGGACTGTCATTCATACTACCCCCGCCACCCAAACCCTAACTACAGACACATCACACTGTGCTTGGGGGGCCCACCTGGCAGGGAGATGCATTTATGGCAAATGGAGCACAAACCAAATACATCTGCATATCAACCAAAAAGAAATGCTAGCTGTTCAGAATGCTCTGACAGCCTTCAAGGACTTACTTCATCCAGGACAACTACTGATAAAGATGGACAACACCACAGTTATGTGGTACATAAGCATGGGGTACCCATTCATACCCCCTTTGCAGACTAGCCATGGCCTTGTGGAACACAGCATTGACTTGCCAAATACATCTTCAAGCTCAGTTCCTGCCAGGAAAGCAAAATACTCTGGCAGATGATCTAAGCAGAAATCTTAAGGACCCGCACGAATGGAAACTGGATCCTCAGATCTTCAGCATGTTAACACAGAAATGGGGAAGCCCAGACGTAGATCTGTTTGCCTCTCCCCAGAACCATCAGTTGGACAAATTCTGCACAAAAACTCTTCATAAAAAAGCATGGAAAGTGGATGTTCTATCCTTCAGCTGGAAAAGCCCATCAGTCTATGTCTTTCCCCCTCTGCCTCTACTGTCCAAGGTCTTACTAAAAGTCAGACAGGAAAAACCAAAAAATGATTCTTATTGCTCGCCAACACTGGTACCACTTCTAAGGAATATGTCACACCTTCCTCCGTGGTACTTGCTTCAAACACTTCATCTGCTGTCTCAGCAGAACTATCAAATTCTGCACACTCTGCTCCAAACTCAATCTTGCAGCATGGCTAATCAACTAATTATTCAAATCATACCTCCGTAAACCTGTGATGGATGTCATTTTGGAAGCCAGAAGGCCTAGTACTAGAAAATCTTCTGCTGATAAATGGAAGAGATTCTGTGTTTGGAACCAAGCGCAAGGAATAGACACAGCAAGGTCTAACATTCCTCAGATTTTACAATACTTAACTAAGATGCTAGACAAGGGCCTATCTTTTTCTTCAATAAAAATCCATGCCTCTGCCATCTCGGCTCATTACAACACAGAGCCTCTCCTCTTTTCTCGTCCGCTGTTAAAACAGCATCTCAGAGGGGCCAAGAATTTAAGGCCTCCCAGGAGAGCACCAACTCCTGCATTGGACCTCAGTTTTGTGCTGGAAAAACTCACCCTGCATTCTTTTGAACCAGCAGCTACTGCTGATATACAATTTCTTTCTTGGAAGGCAAATTTTCTTTTGGCAGTTACTTCAGCTAGAAGGGTTTCGGAACTACAGGCTCTCATGGCATTGGAGCCTTTCATTCTCTTCTACCCGGACAGGGTGGCCCTCAGGACCAACCCTTCCTTTATGCCTAAGGTGGTATCCAGTGTGGCTCTTAATCAGACCATTCACCTGCCAACTTTTTTCCCAAATCCGCAGAACAAGGGGGAGCGGATTCTGCTTTCATTGGATGTACACAGACAACTAAGATTCTACTTAAGTAGAACAAAATCTCTAAGAAAGTCTGGGCAGCTACTGGTAGCATTTGCTGCAGGATCAGAGGGGGAAGGCTATATCAAAGCAGACTATTTTTAAATGGATAAGCCACTGCATTCGTTTCTGCTACTTGCACCATGGTAAACCTGTGCCCTAGGGAATACGATCCCATTCCACCAGGGCTGCCTCCACTTCAGCAGCTTTTCTCAGAGGGTCCCAACCAAAGACATTCTAGAAGCTGCAACTTGGAGCTCTGTTCATACATTCACAAAGCATTGTCATTTACCTCTCTTCTCTAAATCTAGGGCAGGCTTTGCCACTGTAGTCCTGCAGGGCCTTGTAGCTGCTCCTAATGCTGTTTAGTTCCGTCCTCCCATCCATAGCTTTGGGATTCTACCCAGATGCAATGACTGCAACAGTGAAACACTAAGAACATAGTACAGTTGTGTACACTTACCATAATTGTAGATGTTTGAGTGTATTCACTGTTGCAGTTCAGGTTACCCACCCGCCTTCCCCCATTCTATATGTTTTCTTTCCTTCACTATTCTCAAAAGCCTTTGTGGTGTATTTGCTTTTAGTTGAAGCTAAATTTTTTGTTTCTAAAGTGCATTTACATATTTACAGTTTGTTTATATATTTTTGCTCCCCATTTGGGGGGCACCTGACAATCTGGGGCAAGAAAAACTGATTAAAATGGCATTGGCTGCATGTTTTTTACCCCTGATGAGCTGACATCATGGAAGAGGAGACAGCATCCGACGCAGGACCCAAAACTTTGTTCAGGCTGACTGAGGGCAACCTGCCAGCAGATTACCCAAATGGTAATGACTGCAACAGTGAATACACTCTAACATCTACATTTATGGTAAGTGTACACAACTGTACTGTTTAGCAGGAGCACAATAGCTAAGCATATCCAGAGAATGTAGGAAGGGCTAACCTGGTTTGGAACAGGAACATTGCCAGTGTGATTTGAGATATTGTTTGATTTTCTTTGAATTGTGAGAAAGATGGTTCTAAAGTGGGAACAGAAGGCAGTGATTTCCAGATTTTTCCTACATAGAGTTTAGTGATTCACCAGCAGCATTATTGGATTTAGATGTTTAGATTATAGGGGTTAATGACACATTTACGAGCAGGTGTTTTTTCAGGGTGGTGAAGAATTTGATGGGTTATTTTGAGCTGGCTATAGTGAAGTAGGCTAGTGCATTCTAGCCACCCCAGGTGCTTCAGGTTAAGGGAGTGGTGGGTCCTGTAGGCCATACCTGTTGCAAATCTAGCGATGTGATTATAGCAGATGGCTAGTTTGCGAAGTGTTGATTGGTTTAGGTTAGTAAGAAGGGGAGAGGCATAGAGAAGGGTTGACAGCAGGTGTGTGCAAGCATTAGTAGATCTGGCGTGTGGGGTAAGGAAACATCTGACCTTATAGAAGGACCCAAGTTTTTTGTTGACAGTTTTGATGGTTTGATTAATGTGGGTGTCAGATTTAAGGGAGTTGTCGATAGTGACACCTAAAAGCTTAGTATGGCCATCTGGTGTAATAATTGTGCCATTGGAGGATTTAATGGAGACCAGTGGGGAGGGGGTCTTACAGGTGGGTGAGAATGTGAGCAATTTAGTTTTGTTAGGATTTAAAATGAGTTGACGACTTGAGAACCATATTTCAACTAGGTTAAATGTGTTTTGGGTGATTGTCATGAGATCTGTCAGGAAGGTGGCTGAACAGATTAAGGTTGAGTCATCTGCGTATTGTATGCATGTGGCCTGGGGAGTGGCGGTGGGCAGGTTGTCTAAAGATAGAGAAGAGAAGGGGACCAAGGATAGAGCCCTGGAGAATGCCTGTGGTGACAGGTAAATGAGTTTATCTTGCCATAGTACAGCTTGCTGTCTGCTGCCCAGATATGATTGAAACCATTTTAGTGTGTG